>NW_020451170.1:113625-219306 GCF_003343035.1 Apteryx rowi
CCCGGAGGAGGCAAAGGCCGCCGCGGAGCCGGGGACAACAATGAGAAAATGGCTCCAAGCCGGCGGTGCCGCCGTCCCCGTCCCCCCGCCGCACTCACCGGGTGCCGTGTCTGGGGGTACATCTTGCTCAGGTCGCGAATCATCCAAGCCGGTCAGCGGGCGCGGGCGGCCGGAGCAGCGGGGCTCATGGGCTGCGGCCGCAGCGGCACGGCGGCGGGCAGGGGCGCCCCGGCCCCCACCGTCCCGGGGCTGGCGGGGCACCCCCCGCGGCGGCGGCAGCGAGGCGCGGCGGCGGCAGCGACCCCGGCTCGCGGGGGCCGCTGCCACATCCCCCGGGGGCGCTCAGCGGGCCGGGCAGGGCCGCGCCGGCGGGTCGCTGCGGGCGGGCTGCGAGCCCCGGGCGGCGGCGGAGCGGGACGAGGAGGAGGAGGAGGAGGCGGAGGAGACAGGGAGGAAGGAAGCTCCCCTCCACCGGCACCGGCGCGCGGCTCACCCGGAGGATTCCCTCTCGCAGTTTTTCCCCTTCTGCAAACTTTTATTGGTCTCGGCTGTTATCCCTCCTACACGCGTTCAGGGGGGAAAAAAAAAAGAAGAGAGCGGAAAAAAAAGAAACAAAAATCTCCTTTCTTTACTAGGAAGAGAGCACCTCCTGGGCTGAAAATGTTTTGCTGTCGGTTTTGCGCCTGTCTCTTCCCCCCGCGCGATATTTGCGTCTTCAGAGGTTTAAGTGCAGTAACCTTTTGTTGTGATGGGTTTTTCCTCTTCCCTATCAGCCAGATTTCATTTCCCCTCTTTTAGTCTTTTTTTGTTTGTTTGTTTGTTTTTTAGGAGAAGGATGAAAAAGATACGGTCCGGGTTGCTTTATTTATATATATTTTTTCTTTTTTTCCTTCCTCCTCGCCTTTCAGAAACTCCGGGAACTGGAAGCAGCAGCACCAGCAGCGCCGCGCAGATCTGATGGGATGGGATGGGATGGGATGGGATGGGATGGGATCGGCGCGGCCCGGATCGGATCGGCTAAGCTCGGCTCGGCTCGCCGCTGCCGCTCCGCGCCGCTCCCCCAGCACGTTCTGGCGCGGTGACTTCTTTGACCAAATTTAGCAGCGGCACATCATTAACATTCTGATACATATTCACAGCAGCCGGAAGGCCGCCGGCCGTGGGGCGGCCTGGGAACTGTAGTTCTTCGCGGCCGAGGTCTCCCTCTGTGCCACCACGCCGCCGCGCCAAGGACTACTCCTCCCACAAGGCACTGCGGCGCCGCTCGCCCCCCCCGTGCGGATATTCCGCCGCTCCGCCCATGAAGGGCGTAGACGACGACCAATCAGCGGCGGCTGCACATTAATCGCTGTTCTGTATTAATGCCCATCATTTCGCCGCTGACAAATGGGCACACAGGTCCGAAAAGGGAGGGTGGGGGCGGCCCCGGCCTGGGCCCCCACGTGGGGACCGAACATTTTAAGGGGTGGCAGCCAATCAGGCAGCTCCTCCGGCGGAGGCACGCCCCCCTCTGCTCTCCTCTTCCATTTCCCCATCGCCCGAGGTGGAGCTTTGAGATCGCTGACGTTCCATAGCGCCGGCGTTCGAACAGGGGAAACATTTGTTCAGCTGTCAATCAAAGTAACGTGGGGTGGTGTCGGTTGTCGCCGCCGCTGCTCCCGCGGCATCCCGTACGCTGGGTGGCGGCACGGCAGGAGCAGGGTGTGGCGGGCGGCCGGGCGGGGGTGGGGGTGCGCTCGGCCCCCCCCGGTGCCGCCGTATCGCCCTCGCCACGAGGGACGCGCACTAATTAGGGGGCAATGTCTCCTTAAAGAGACAAACGCGGTCTTGTGTAAAGTGCCGAAACCCCTGTTGAGACAAGAGGGGGAGGATCGCGCTGATCCCTCTCCCTTCAGCTCACATCAATTTTACGCGCCGCTGGAGCTGGCATAATTTTCATGTGAGCGGGGCTGAGTCGCCGCGCTGCTGGGCGCGGGGAGCGGGGGGGCCGGCAGCCGGCCGGCCCGTGCCCGCAGCACCCGCGGTGCTCCCTCGGTGCGCGGGGGAGACGGCGGGGCTCGGCCCCCCCTCGCCCAGCCGGCACTGGCCGGGGGTCTCGGGGCGAGGGCGCTGCCTCCGCGGGCAACGCCGGSCTTGCGCTGCGCCGAGCGGGCGCGTAACGGCGGCCGCGCGCAGCCGTTGCCGACCACCTCCGGGCGGCGGGGGGAGGGCAGGGGAGGGGGCGCGGCCCGGCGCCGCTCAGCCGCCCCGGCCGCCGGAGCGTGGCCGTTTGTATGAGCAGTGCGGCGTGGGGAGGCCTGCCGGAGCCGAGAGAGCCGGAGCAGCCCCCGCGCTTTAGGGGCGCCGGAGCCGCGGCCCGGCGGGGTGAGGGGAGGCCGCGGCGGCGGCGGCGGCCGGTGCGCCCTCTGTCCCGCGGGCGGCACCGGCACCCTGGCCCGGGCGGGGAGCGCCGTGGCGGTGTCCCTCCGCGCTGCGCGGGAGCAGGTTGCAGCCGCGAAGCGGCTTCATTTCCCTCCCGTGGAGGGACCCAGCCTCCGATCGCAGGCTCGGCGCTAAACTGCCTCTTTCATCATCGGCCGCGGACAGGCTTGCGCGTGCTTTTAAGTCTTTTTTGTTGTTGCTGATTAACAAACGGTTGTGTTCTGAGGAGGGCCAGCCGACACGCCACATCTGTGAAAAAATATCCCGTCATATTTTGCACGATAAATATGCAATACTCGAGAATCTTTTACACGTTGGTTGGGAGGCTCATCCACACTGCAGAAAGCTAGACATCTTTCTCTTTAGCGTTATGTTAGTGCATCAATTGCCATACCGCACCACAGTCTGCATTACCAGAGATAGGCCTCACTTTAGACCTTGTATCCTGTATTATTTTAAATTATTTACATCTGAAATGCAAAGCCACTGAAACTGAGGCTATAAAACAAATACTTATTGATGTCAGAGAAAGCAATCCCACATCATTTAAAGCATCCTGCACTGTTATTTTTCTTCTGTGCCTAGTTGCATGGTGTTCCCACAATACGGCTTTGGCAGGTTGAGATGTATAATGTTTATAGTTACTGAATGCACAATAATTTAAGGCTTGTTCCTACTAGCTTTGCTTATGGGACTAAGTCTTCACTCTTGGAAGTGGTTCCTCTGAAAGGACGTTATTCTCAGCTACTCACAAGACTAAGGCTTGAAGATATGACCTTTAAACAATATATTCTGAAGATGCATTGACATGCAACAGAACATTTTTCTATCAGCATCAAAAGAGAGGACTGCTCAATCCCAAGGGCCAGATATTTGAAGGTGCAATAAAGGTATCTGGAAATTACCCAGTGTAAAGGAATAGATATATCCAGTTCTACAGGCAGTTAGGCTGTGGCTGCAGTGGCTTCTGTGGTCTGCACGCTGGAGAGCGGACTCACACAAATGTGTCCCCTCCGGAGGCCTGCACGCCTCCACATTGCTGCCACTAGGGTACCTACAACTTTGAAAGCCTAAATGCCAGTAATACAATTTGCACCTACTAGTGCTGTTTCCTAAGAATACCCCAGAACAATTTTTCTGCCAACCCTCATTGCAGACGATACCATGCATTGGCACACCTGCAAGGGAAAGGCTCAGACTTTCTTCCTTTCTGTGCCTCTGAAGCTGAGATTTGCCTTCAAGCAGTTTTTATGCTTGATGAGCTGCAGTTTAAACCTGCATTTCAAATATAGTCTAGATGTGGTTTTAATCATTTAGTCATTTATGATGCCTGTATTCCAAATTTATGGTCTCAAAACTTTCATTCAGCAACAGTGACCTAATAATAGTAGCTAAATTATAAATATTTATATTTTAGTAGTAAAATCTCCTTACCACCCACCTTTCTCTGGCTAAGGCCTGCAACATCTAAGCACTGGGAGGCCTGGATGGGATGTTCCCTCAAGGTTTTCCCTTCCTTATCTGACCTGCAAGGACTGGGCCAGTAGCCAGTAAATAGGGTATTGGTGGTATTTACGGAGGTGGTCATGACGTCCAGCTTCTGCTGTTGCCTAGGGCTCAGAGATGCAGGCAGTCCAGGAGGGATATGCTTCTCTTTGGTTTGAAATAGGGTTTGTAACCAAAATCTGCTTCCTACATGGTGAGCACTGTAACCATTAGGATCTAGAGTGTTTTGTGACAGGTGATTCTGTATTTCTCCCACTGAAGTCATTTCTGCCTAAACAAATAAAGGATAGTCACTGGGAAATATACCAAAATGTGGCCTTCTCACCTTTTGTCTTTCTGTGACTAAAAAATGTCTAGAAGTTAAGCATCATTAGGCACTGCAATAGTGAGCCTTTGTCCTACTTGCAGATTTCATTTCCACTGAAATTTTCACATTTTCAGAATCAGTATTCCAGTGGGATTTAGGCCTCTAAATAACATTTGAAGATGTGGACAAAAAGCACCTATATAATTCTGATAATACCACTTGTCATGTGTCTGAATCTTTGAGAACCAAAAATGCTTTTAAGAGACTGGTTGTGAGCATCCTTTGCTAGGCAGTGGAGCACCTTCAGCTCCTCTGAAATAAGGACATTCATCATATGCCAGGACCAAATCTTGACATACAGAAATACAGCTGCCAAATCTGCATATGCTTAAATGCCCATCACCTGCATGCATGCAAGCTTTGTTGAGCAGTGTAAGAATAGAACATTTACGTGATTCTGCAGAGTTGTAAGTGTTTCTCAAAATGTGCTGGGCAAACTCAGCCTCTAATTTCATGATCAAATCCTAAGCCTGGAGGAGGACTAGTCTTGTTATGAAATAAACACCATATCTGATGAAATTAAATTCTGAAATTAACAACAGGGTTTTTTGTTCCTTGTAGCCCTTCATTAGTTGGACATGAGGTGCAGAGCTCCAAACCAGAATGTATTTAACACTGTAAAAGGCAAACACACAAATTTTTGGTTGAAGCAACCCCTCTTCTTCCTTTGGAGAGTGATTCACCAGTGATGCTCATCCAAACTGTGTCCACACAACACTATTCACTCTTGCTTGCCCATTGTCTTCAGTGAGTTTGTGTGGCTAAGCAAGGAGGGTGTTTGCTTTGCTAAGCTTTAACGAGATGTATATATGTATATACTTAAGTTAATGGAGTAATCACTGTGCATAAGGTAAAGAAGGTACACTTTTTTTTTTTTTTTTTTTGGCAAGATCATGGTCCAGTTTTGCAGCATTCTGGCAAGATCCATAAAACTCAAAAGTTTAAGCAGAAACTGCTCCATAATTTGCCATTTTAAAGTGATGTGAACTGAGATCAGAATGTCAGTGTCATTCTATTTTCCTATCTTTTGTCACTTCTGACACAACCTTGATGGGTCTTTAAATATAGATTGTTTTGTATTTAAAAAGTTCCTTGTTTTTTCCTTCTTTTRTGAAAAATCTTTTATGGTAGGTTATATAACCTGAGCTATTATCTAGCAAGTAGAGAAGGTAGTTTTTAAATGTTTTACACGTCTTGCTAAAGATTTCTCACAAGTGAACCGACTGCAAGAAATATTTAGGCAGTTTTATATGCACAGTAAGTGTATTGAGTTTTGACTGGCATAGAAAATCCCTTATGAAATATTGTAGAGGAACCAGTGGTTGCTAAATATCTCATCCTTTTTTTTTCTCCTATTATCAAGAAAAGCAAATGGTCATTTCAGATGTATTAATTCTGAACTAGTTCATTTTTAATTACATTTAAGGTCTAAGCTTTAAAATGAACTGATGTGTTTATATACATATTTCACAGGGTTGGTAAAAGAAACAAACTATTTTCATGCCAAGATTTTTGTTACTCACTCTCGGACTTGGTGATTTTTTATAGTTGAGTCATAAACTGAATACAAAGATTTATCAGGGCCAGAAGACCCTTAAAAAAATACCCAAACCTGAGGCCACTTTGTATGTACCCTTACAGATATCCTCTCTGGAATGACTGTAGCTCAAGTCCAATGGAGTTGTGCCTAGCACTGCAACTTATTACAATTTATTTTGGGACCAAGTTACAAGGTCACCATGCTTTGTCAGCTGTGTACCCCCCCCACACACACACACACACAAATAAAGGTGTTAAGCTTTTTGATAAATCAAGCAGTTCAAAATGCCTCATAGTAAGTCTTACATTAGTCCACACATTTAAGTGCACTGTGTAACCAGCTTACAAAAAGATAGACTCAGTGAAGTTTTCAGGTGAATTGGTACCAAGTTCTCACTGTTTAAAACTTTGAATTATGGCACTAAGCCGGGTTTTTCTGGTAGGAGAATGTAGCAGCATGACACCCGTTAATGTTCTTGTGTTTTACAAGTGCTATCAAGTAACCTTGTCTCAGGATGCTTTTAAAACATTCCGACGTACAACTTTCTAAATTAGTCATTAGTGATCTTAGGGGCATGTGGTAGTTAGTAAGCAAATTAAGAGAATTTATGGTACTATGAATAATATGATGATTCATACATTAATTTATATGTAGCTCTTTCACAAAACAAAAAGTCTTTGCAAAATAGTCTGAGTGTTCCAAACTTCTTTTTAATAAATTCTTTACATTCTTCTTTAGCTTTAACATTACCAAAGTTCTATTTTATTTCATTCTTTTATCGGTGTGGGTGTTTTGGACTCATGGTCTTATTTTGTTCATTTCTGCAGGGGTGCTTGATTGCTTGATAGATCACATGCAAACCTTACTTCTTGCAATGACACAATTCTGCTTACAAGAAAAATCTACAGCTCACTTGTTAGCATGTGGCAGGAAAACCCCTTTTAAAGTCAACAGAAGTTTTGTCTGCAGAAGGGTTAGTAGTTTAGGGCCTATCATACACTAGAAGCTCAATTTGCAAACTCTTGCAATGCAGAATGGCTTTGGCAGATTTTTGAAATTAAAGTCATTTTTCGTAAGGCATACTCCTCTTCTCACTGAAATCTATGAACCACCAGTGAGGAATAGTTTTGTTTCTGTGAAAACCATGAAAAATCCTTTGGGAAGAAAACTTCCTTCCTTTCAGAAGTCTAGTAAAAAGCTTATGCATCACTAAAGTTGCACTTATGCCTTAATACCAGATTTGAGATATGAGTGCTCCATAGTCACCCCCTCGCTTTCTGTAAGGCCCACCTGGAATATTGTGGATGTAGCCATAAGGCTATTTATCCCTGATTTTGTAGAAACTTTCTTCTAGCTTGTCATATACATGGAACTATTACAGTATGGCAAGATCTGACAAAGCTGGGCTTAGGCAAAGTGCTTCCACATGATTATACCTTATAGTCATAACCCAGCTACATAACACATTGCAAGCCTGATGAGAGTACAGGAATATTTCTCAATAAACTTTATTTGTAGGACCCAAGTTAATGTCAGTAACATCAAGTAAACCAGTTCATTTGTAGCATTGGATCCAAATCTACTTCCAGCTTCCAAAAAAATTAATCATATTGTTTCACAAGAAAATGTAATTGCTGAAAGCTGGAGTTACAGTATGGAAGAAGTCACCCACTCACACAATACAGCTTCCCATGCATTTGCCCCCAGTATGACAAGAACAAGGATACCCCTCTAAGAAGTGATGACTTTCTGAAAACACGGGGGCTTATCGTTTTGCCCAGCCTTTCATCTTTCCTAACAACAGGGTTTAGTGCTCACTGCAGTGTGATGGGTCTGCTAGCTGTGTTATAAGATAAGGAGAATGGGCTCAGCACGCCTTCTTGCTACCCAAGGTGCAGTCCTGTGCCCTCATAACATCAGTAATGAAAGTCACAATTTAGCCCCCAGAGCATATTAATTACTGAATAAATTTAATGCTTGAAGTTACAGTTTTGACTCAAGATTTCTCAGGTGCAATGAATAATATCCCACATTTTTCAAAACTTTAGGGGTTTTTTAGACAAATATTAAGATAAAAGGAATTTTCGTCATATAATATTGATAAAAGAGAATGTATCATTGTTTTGGAAATTCACACTGTCAGATGATTTAAATTAGAACCGCTTAGTTTATCATGCAAGGGAACAATATATAAACCAATTGAATTTTACAAGTTCAAGGTGCATTAAGTAGCATAAAGCAAGCCATACGGAAAAGTAAGAGGTCAAAATAAAGAAAAATAATTGAAAATGAATGTAATATTTCCTTGGTTTAATGTTTTTTACATTGCCCCTATTACTGTTTCTTTGCTTTGGCAAAAGTGAGTGAAGTGAGAAGCACAAAAATATTATCTAGGGCAAAAATTCAGAAAGGATTTTGAACTTATTTTCAGGGTATAAATAAGATTTTGAACTTCTCTTTTTCACATCATATACTGCAAATTTCCTGGTTGCACAAAAAGGGTAAATACACCATTTGTCTTTTAATCTTCAATTACATATTGAAGTCGACTTGCATGCTATTATTGTACTGCAGACTCAGCAAGTACGGTAGGAATCAGAAATTTAGATTCTGTGCATTGTGAAACAGTTTTATTTTCCTTACTCCTTCCTTGGGAGCGACGTTCACGAGTAAGATGTACACACCTCTTTTCATAACTACAGAGTTATGTAAAAAGATTTATGTGCTTAGCAGAGACTGATTTCAGCAAGTAGCTGCTGTATATGTGTTTGCTCTTCTAAAGCAGGGGAAAACTTCAGTGTGTTTTCAGCTGATGAACAACCAGGATTTTTCCTTAAATACATTTTTTGTTCCTAAGAAATAGGAAGAATAATTTATCTCCACTTATTATTCAGAATGAAAATAATAGGGAGGAATATGCTATAGTTACAATGTAAATTTCCTGATGTCTTACTGGAGTCCAGGCAGTTTTGAACTTTTAGTATGTTTTGGCTTTGAAACTTTTAAACAGTAGATGGATTTTGAGAACCACGAAATGTGCTCTGCTTCTATTTCTGTGTTTAATGGATTAACATACAGTGACCCTAACTATGGATGTAGAAATATCCATGGAGACAGCAGTCATTTCTTCAGAAAATGGTCAACACTGGGCTTTTGTGGATTATATACATATTTTAGAGTGATGTGAAAAATATTGTCATGTCCTCAGATTATACCCAAGCAATGTGTGAGGTTACTTTATCCCTGTTCACCTGAGTCTAGAGAGCTGAGAGCTGAACTCTCATGGAGTGAATTACATCATCATCTTCCCTTCTTGCCCCTGACACATTTTTCTCTCCTGTCCCCCAATACCATGGGGGAGCCCCATGGGGAGTCCAAAGTATCTTCCACGGGATGGAGAGCTGCTATCAGTCTCCTAGAGTGGAGCAAAGTGGATTTGAGAAGAAGTGAGAATCTGTCCTATGTTCTAGATATGATTTGTAGGAAGGGTCATAGTCTGATCTCATTGAAAACTGAGCGTAAACTGTGCAATTATCTTCACTGGGGACTGGAGAATGGAGTTTATGAAGCCACAGTTAAAGAAAGCAGAGAGGAACTGATTGTTACTTGAAGGACTGTTTCTATCTGTGCAACTGTATATAATGTAATGATCCCCACTCCAGGTACTTTATCAGCAGTTCTTTAAMCCACACCTGTCTCAAAGGTGAACAGTGAGATTTTGTTCCTGATATCTAATCCTCTTGATGAGCTAATCTCACGAATACTCTGCAAAGTTGATTTAAGGAAACAATGAATGGGGATTTACTCCCTAATTACTCATAGCTCAAGTGAAGTGAATCCTTGGGGTTTAGTGATGAATACTGGTGTAACCAAGAAAAGGGAAACAGCCCAGAGGGTCCAACTGGTTGGGAAATAAACTTGGAGGGGCAGTCAAAGAGTTTGTTTTCTAAACAACTGGCAAGATACATTGGGTTGAACTGGATGTGAGCTGGCTGAAAACAAAACAGGGAATAGTTTACTAAACATAACTTTTTTTTTTGCGTGTAAGAACTGAAATAGTGCTTGCCATAACAGAATCACTATCAGACAGAGRAGGGATAGATAGAGGAAAGCTTAAGATCGTCAATGAAATAGTAGCCCCTTTAACAATGATCAATCACTTCCTGCAATCAAAACCATGCTAGCATGTGGCCTGTTCAAATAAAAATTACTGGACTGGAGCCAAACAAGAAAAAGTAATTGATAATGTGGTTTTTCAGAACCCATCCATCCATCAAATGTGTCACTCCTCCATAATACTTTATTTCCTCTTCTAAACAAAGATCTTTAAAATTCATTTTGTGCACTTAAAAACAAAGTGTCCTTGTCCTGGTTTATAATGATTCTCTTTTAGTTTGGGTTTGTTTTGTTATTTAATTACATTCTCTTCTATCTTGCATTTTTGTCCAGATAGTTGCTGGAAATTTCTGCAGCTCTTAAACAAAGACTCTTTTGTGCTGTATCAGCTTGCATTTTCCTTGGATTGTGTTGTGCTGGTGTCTTTTCACTGACTTCAGCATTGGAGTATTGTAGTCATAGCTTCACTAAGTAGACTGTAACAAACAGATTCATTGGCCCTTTCTCTATGCTGCATCTTATTAACTGGTCTGTGGGAAATGCTCTTTACATTGTTAAGGCATATGAGCTATTACAAACAATAAATTCACCTTAACTGGAGGAAGCTTTGATACTCCTCATACAGTAACCCAGCAGAAACCACAGTTTATAAAAGCTTTCTACCAACCAAATTTCAGAGGTATTTCATTAAAATACATTATCCCTGTTTTCTACATCAACCTTTTACTATTGCCTTTACCAAACAGATAATATGAATAATGCTCTATAATTTCCCAATACCGGCTAGCAAGGAAGAGATACATACTAGAGCCATTCAATAGAATTGATACATTTCTTTTTTTCCCACAGTTAAAAAACAAACAATAAGCACAATTTTAGCAACACTATTATTCTGAATTAGAGGGCATTGTTCCCAGACCTACTGTACCAGTTTTACAGGGACTGCTAATGATAACCCTCAAATTACAGACCACACTCTTGTTAAGAGGTCAAATGCTGTGAAGCTAATTAATTCATAAAGAAGTGCTTTAGATTCTAATGTTTAAACTGCTTTTTTATATAATAAAATATTTGGGCTCCCAACTCATGTATTGAGAAAACTAGGCAACTCGTGAGGACACAGGATTAATAGTGTCTCAAGCAGGCAGAGATAAGGATGCACATGTGCAGTTCTGGTAACAGAGGAAAACTAGGGGCATATTTAAACTGAGGGAGTTGCCTCCCGTAAGTGAGATGTGCGTTAGTGATCACTAACTCTGGATCTGGGAGGAATGAGTTTGTACACATAAGCTGCTTCTAACCCAGCTGTTCTCCTTTAGGGAATTCCATAACTATAAATTTGCACAGAGTGTGTTTTTAAGCTTACTCTCCTCCCCAGAAAATAAAGACAACCCTCTCTCCCCCACCAAAAAAAAAAAAAAAAAAAAAATTATAGTTCCTCCACCTAGGACTGATTAGCTAAATGCAGTACCCTCAGCCCAAAGCCTGATTTGTCTAACAGAGTGTTTAGACCTTTGATTTAAATACAAAATCAAAGCAGAGAGTAAGAATGGGTGTTAGAAGTGTGATACCAACTCCACCACTGACTCACTGCCTGACTTTGGACAATTTATTTTTGGTTTTGCTATAAGGAAGTGTGATAAGACTTGCTGTAATTAATATTTGTACAAGGCCGTGGAATCTGTAAATTATTTATTATATTTCAGTAAGAGGCTTCTGTGGTTAGTACACACAAATTCAGGAACCCCTGCAAAGCCATGAAATTTGTGTGCCTCTTGGCTTTTACAGAATTGTTGGGGTTTCTCCAGCATCAAAACAACTTCTAGGCTCACACTAATACAAATTTAGCAGCCTCTGGGAAGCAGCCCCAAGAAGCTCTAATCTAATAGTTGTAACTGAGTCACCAAAATTCTTTAAACATTGCTTAACTTGGAGCCCATGAGTTGTACTATTAATTCAATGGAGCTAGTCACTAGATTAAAATTAGGTTGATGCCTAAATGCCTTGCAGGACTTTTATCAGATTATTAGGTTTATGATTTAGGTATCTCTCAAACTTGCTGAGATCATCTCCTGATTTAAGAATTTATCATCCCACTGAAAGTGGTGGTGGACTGGATTTCTATGGAAGTCAGTTTGGGGCAAAAGATCTCTCAATATCCACACGTACTTTTAATTTTCTAAACATTAACTAATTCTGTATGGTTATCTAAACATTAAAAATGCTAACATGTATGACTCATACTCTCGTAGTTCATATTTAATTATTTTATTTCTCCCAGTAATGCAAGGCTAAATCCTATAGTGGTGTAAATCATCATGCCTCAACCAACTGCAATAAGGCTACTGTGATTAACATCTTCTGAAGATCTGGCTCATGCTCTATATTACTTTTAATGTCTGTGTGTTAGCATTTGCAATGAACCAATATATAAGTAATGCACATAGAAACATACATTGTATCTTCCACAGTCTGGATTAATTGCAAGCAACCTATTGCAGACAATAGCTAGTGCTGAACAGTGTGCATTAACTTGCAGTATCAGGCTTGTAATCTGTATTTTAAAGCTGAAAAATAAGGCTTTTACGTTAAAGTAGGGATTTGGGGGTTATCTCCATAAAAACAAATCTCTGCATAGCCATAACATTCCAAGGTATAATTTAAAACAATATAAAGTAACATGTAGCAAGGAAGAGGTATTTTAGGCAAAAACATTCCTCTGGTGTTTTACCCAGCACCATTCCAAGCTGGGGTCTAAAATTTACTATCAGAGGTCAATATTCTAAAGTTGTGTGATTCATTTGCACTAAAGTTTGCTTTGTTTCCTACTGAATAGAAAAATACGTAGACCTCTGGACATCTGTGATGTAGAAATATTTGTATTTGAAAGGCACTACTCTTTTTAATTACTGCATTAAAATATTGATCACTCAGTATGCTGTGGGCAATTTTTACTTCTTTCTGATTAGCTTGTGGGAATGCATTATTTACATTTGATATGACAATTTCATTTTTCGGAAATGTGCAGTATGGCAACAATGAATAAAAATTTCTTGCAGCCTTTTGGGATATCGGGTTTTATTATTATCCTAAACAGAGAACTTCAGTTAAAAACAGAATAGATTTTTTTCCAATAGCAATCTCATTTGAATGTTTTGATTTATCAAAGCATTTTATGTTTACTTAAAAAACACATTTTCTGCTCCCTGGAGAAGTCCATAATGCACTCAGTAAAAATTGAGCATCAGAAAAAATGTACTGAAATGACAGAGTAAAATTCAGGAAAACTGTTCAGGCTTTGCTATGAGAGATATGCATGTTGCTGAAAGTTAGTAATATACATTTTATGTATATGTTACACATATCCTTTTGTGGTGCTCTGAATAATGTATACTCTGTTATTCAAAGTAAAACGTATATACTCTTCCATTCAAAGATAATACTGCTGTGTATTAAAATATTTATATCTTAGAAATTTCAATTGAAGAGTAGAAGACTAACTTTGGAGAAACATAATTCTTGATTCACTGATACCAATGAAACTACCTGAGAAGTCACATCTGACTAAATTGGAATTAGGGTATTCTCTTGGCAGTTAATTTGATAAGATCCAGTTAGTATATTTATGACTTGAGCTTTCACTGACTGGAAAGTGGCATTGTTCATTAATGAACAGCAAATCTGTACAACAGCTTGGAACAGGAAGTGAAAAATTCTCTACCTGTATGAAATTACAGAGGGAAATTAATGAGCTAAAATGCAATTATTAGAAGTGGAATATGGCTAAGATCCTTGGGTTAACTTCCACGTTCTTAYTGGAAGGTATATATTAGATACCGTTCCTTGTCTGTTGTTGCTGTACTTTTCTGGAAAATTCTAAAATAGGTCTTTCTCTTTTAATTTAAATAGAGTGCTTGCTTCAGTGGCCAGACATAAATGTTTACAAACACATAGGCATGCCTAGTCTTCAGCAACTAAGCAACCTGTATTTAAACTGTGATAGCAGTCCTGCTGAGAAGTTTCCAGGGCCATAGTATATAGGCTGAAATGAACAGCTGTGGTCAAGGCTGAAGTTTTATATTGCTGCTGAAAATGTAGCATGAAGTCCTTAGCTTGTCAGGTCATTAGCAAAACTCTCACTGACCTYGGCACAGTGAGGATTTCAGCATGATACTGTCAGTGCTTACAGTTTTATCACCAATCTTGCAGTGCTTTTATATTTTTATTATTAGTCTCAGTTCCAGGAGTCTTGTTTGTCATGAAACTATCAACTTCATTTTTAAAAGGTCTGGTGCTAGAGCTACATCTACAAAACAGTTTTGGCCATAGATTCAGTGAAAGGTTTGGTGCCCTGTGAAGAGACATTTGTGGATCTTGATTTTAGACATCTACATCTTGTATCTTGCTTCCCAGTTAATCTCTAAGTCCACACTTGCAACTAGCTGAGTACCTACATTGCAAAGACAGAGGTGCCTCAGATCTCTCAGTTGCTCTGACTATGGAATAAACATTCTCTGGACGCTCAATTTTGTCCCCGAATCCACCAAGCAATACCTCTATGTTGACAGGTCTAGCCAGGCTGAGGTGCATCAGCCAATACTTGTCAGGAAACAAGGAACATCTTTGAACATCACCGAGTGCAGTAAAGGTGCACAGAGTAGGTCTAAGAGATCAGACTCTGCACAAAGCACCACTGGCAAAGGCAGTGGTGACAGGACCATGTTTTTTCCAATAGCACATGCAACCAGAAAGTGGAAGAGCACCTGACTTCAGCTGTCACCACTTCCGGAAGGAATTTAGATCTGCATCCCCCGCTGCCCAGCAATATATCCTTATGAACAGCCAGAACGTTGAAAATGTGGAAGAAGGGCTCGTATTCTGTAACAGTTCTTCTCACCCTTGTAATTAAGGATTTACTGACAATGGTGAGCAAGCGCTCGACAGTATAAGTTTCTTATCAAGAAGTTAGGGCAAGATCTGGGAGGCTGTACTTGCTTTTAATAACATTCTATTAAAAAAGATAACACTTCAGAATAAAAGACTTATCTGGATAGAAATAAATGTCTAATCTTAGTGAAGATTCAGTACATCTTTACTAAAGCAACTGGAGCTGTAAGTTTTTGAAACCTTTGAGAGAAGCAACATTTTGGACATTTTGTGCACTTCCCGCTAGCTTTTTTTAGACAGCTTTGTCATGCTGTCTATTGTGAATGTTGGCATGGCCAGAAACACATCTAAGCCATAGGCACAGGAACAGCTGCCTGGCTAAACCAGAAGAAGACATGTAAGAGAGTGCAGTACATAGTTCTGCTAGTACTTCTAAAGTCAGGTTTGGTGTGAACTCAGGATCTCAGAAGCCTGCTCCATTTCTCTAACCCTATTCACATCCTGAAGACAAGGGAACTTAACCCAGAGCTGTGAATCTTCCAAAAGCACCTAAGTGTCTACAGCTTTTTATGGATTAACCCTTGATCCACTTGATGCAGAGAAAATCTTAAAATTTGTGCATAAATTCTTAAGGCAGAAGCTCACAAAGCATCTAAAAAAACCTAAATCATACATTCAAACAAAGACAAAAAAGGCCCCTCATTATTTTTAACATAAGTGGATGACTTTTTTGGCCTGAGTCATGATTTTTCAGTGCTTAGCATGCAAAATATATAAGATAACCATCTCCATGATGCTGTTCCTGATCCCTGAAGAGAAGGTAGAGATGTTTCAGTGCTAACTGGCTATGATGAATATCAACTGTAATAAGTATCCCTAAAAAGATTTTCACATAAGCACAAACTCATGATAGCCCTTACCCTCTTATGAGATTTATCAGGATCAGAGAAAAACTGGTAAAATATGACTGATGGCTGTATATTATTGCATCAAACTCTACTTTTGGCTCTTGTGGACACTAGGAGATTTTACATCATTATTGCAAGTCCTATAAAAAAAATGAAAGTGCCTTTAATCATGGTGCACTATCACGTAGCCCAGCCATAGCTACCAGGAGGGCCACATCTAATTCAAGCTAAAAGACTTATCCAAGTCTATATAATAATGTGTACATCTAGCCATTAATGAAAGCCTAGAATATAGATATAGGAATTACATTACAGGTTCAGTCCAGTGGGCTGAAATTAGTTGCTTCCATCTAATCCAGTTATCTGTTTATGTATTTTTCCTGCACTAATCACTGGCCTACTGAATCTGAGCGTTTTTGTGATATCTGAGAGTATCTCTCTAGAGAGCAATCAGCTTCCTACTATTGATATGCATATCCTAAAGGTACTAAAGTTTTTGGCGTTCCTGTAGTAAATGGTTCATTTTTAATTGAAACATGTCTGAGTCATAAGAACACTCAAGATTTTTTTGTTTAGAGAACAGACAAAATTGAAGGACTGAAAACTAAAGAAAAATAGGAGCACAGATTTCTTTATACCTTATTTGAGTGAATGTGTGTGGTTTTTTGATCATATCAAAAGAAAACTGTTGATGACGTGCTGAAAAATAAAACAACGTAACATATGGCTGAAAGCATATCAGCATAGTACTTCTGTCTTTACACCAATTGYTATTGAATTTTCCTGAAGCAAATTTGCTAATATTTTACAAAATACATTGAGCTGTTCTCCTGATTTTTGCTGTTTGCCATTATGCCAACTTTGGAAAGAACTAATTCATGTAAGTAATCTACTGTTGTCATACAATTTTTTTTAATTTCTTTAATACTGAACTCCTTCCTGGGTTAACTGTAAAAAGTACTAATTCCAAACCAACATTTCATGTAAGGTACAGTGTATAAGTTTTAAACAAGGTATGAAAATATCTGTCCTACAGCATATTCCAAATAGTGACTAACTACAGAAGAACAAGCTCAGTTCAGACACAGTGATGTTCCTTTCTAGACGCTCTTTAGAAAGGGATATGATAAACTCCATATAAGGAGGTTTTCTGAAAAACTGAGTAACAGGTTGGCTCTGTGATACTGACCACCAGCAAGTCTTAGCAACTAGCAGGCTTAAATGGGTGAGACAGGTTGGGTGTTTCACGCTCTGATGTCAGAGGTACTAATTCCTATGGAAGTGAGTAGAAGCTGACTGTGCCCAGTCACTGCCATCAACCACATCTTTTTTACCCATTGAAGACTTAATGGTAGTCTCCAAATTGTATTTATAATAGTCTGATCTGTGACTCTTTTAATGGGTATTGGTTTTTCCTCTTCAGAGTGTTTTCCCTAGTCCAAAGAAGATTTTAGTAAATGAATATGTTAATGGTAAATGTCAGAAACATATTACAGTTATACGCACTTTTTAGTGTCTATCGTCACAGTAGCTGGATTTCAAAGACATGTAGATTTCAGCAGCAAGAGCAAGTTTATATGATCAGTTCATTCGGCTTTACTATTAGCTTGAAATATACTCATGTAATGCAAGTCTTTTATACACTTAAGAGGAAGTGCTGAACTAAAAAAGAAGAACCTAATTGCCTGTATTTAAATTCCTATTAACAGTAATATTTATTATTATGGCATCTTATAGTAGAAGGACTCTTACGAATTTCAGTACTGAACTTCAGAATTATTCTAAGTTTATAACAAGAAAATCTGAGTTTATTTCCTAGGTAGATTTTGAAACATGGACAAGTAGTGTTGTTACTGTTTTGCATAGCAGGTAACTAGCAGCAGCCAAACAGAATGACCTGCTTGTGGCCACACAGGGAGCTAATGGCATAGCCTGGAAAAGAAATGGAGCATCCTGAAGATCTGTATCCTATTCTGTGGACTTTGCTGCCTTTCATTGTTACGGTTTCCATCTACAGAAACTTTTTCTGATTGTTGGCTTATGTAGTGGTTGGGAGTTATTAAAGAAGCCAGCAGATAAAAAAAGGGAGGGGTTAAAATTCTGCAATGGTTTCACTTAAAGGCTGTATGTAGAGGAAAGACATCTATTTCATACTCTGCATTTTAAAAAGCCACTATACAATGACAGCTTGTGCCTTTGTGCAATGCAAGAAAACTAATAATTGAAAACCTCTGAAGGGCTCATGTCATGTTTTTAATGTATTCCTGTTCAGTGTTCTGAGTAGAAGTTTTGTTGTTGCTATGGGTAGGGGATAGATTGAACTGATTACATACTGTGTTATAAATAAGTGTATTTTGTTCCCTGAGAAATGATTATTCCTTCAGTAAAAGGAAAAATAAACAAGTGAAAAAGGGTACGTTTAAGGTTGCTGACAAATTTTAGCTCTTCCTAGACTTTGAGATTTCTGTTCTCAGCTACAATGTTCTAACTTTAAAATATTTTCTTGTAGATTTAATTCTAATTTCTAAATGGTTTAAGTGACTTTGCCTAGTTAACAATTACTTGCGGCTATACAATTATTGCTTAAGACCTTTTTCTGCCTGAGCTGCAGTGAAGAGTGGGACAAATGTGGTTTTAATCCACATTTGCACTCCTGTGATTATGGGACTGGCAGGAGCCAGGCTGGTTTGGGCATAAATTAGAGCCATCTAAAGCTGTTCTGTCATTACTGACTACCTGGGACCCTGTGGGATCACTCATAACTGAAGATCAGTTACAGTGGCCCTTGCTCTGGGAAGATGCTTTAACAAATGGGAAACCCTCAGCAAGCCAGTTAGGTTAGTTTTCCAGATGGTTCGTACCACTTAAACAGCGGCAAAAACTGTCTTGCTCCAGATGTGACTGCAGCTTTTGCAGAAACGCATAGTCCTGCTTTGAATAAGCCTGCTTGGGCACAAATAATGTTGCTGTAGCTATCTGGAGTTTAGTACAAGGTGCAAACCATAGACAAATCAATCTGGTCAATGCTTTGATCAGTTAAAAGTTCACATTGTTGCAGCTACACTGCCATCAAAATTAGAGTTAATTTAAATCTAGTTCAACCGTGTTGATGCAAATTGCAGCCACATCTTGTACTCTGGTATAGACTCAGCACTAGTCAGGCAATATTCACTATCTTTCAATTTTATTATTATTATTATTATTTTGCTAGACCACTCTTGCCTCTTCAGTTGAAATGAGCAATTGATCTTGTTATCTATTGTACCACTAGGAGATATATCACAGCTTGCATAGTGGCTGGTAATGCCCATATCAATTCATGTGATAACTTTACTCTTAAATCTTAGCTGCAGTCATTGCTAATTACCAGGGGACTTCCTTGGTGTCTTTTCTCTTATTCAGACTTTTTAGCCTTGCTTTTTGTGTAAACAGCAGTTGCATGTTGCCAGTAATGATAATCAGTAAGACAAAGTTGAATTTTTACAGCCCCATTCATTCAGAAATCTCAGTGGGCTTCTAAAGTGCACAACACTTGGAAAAAAAAAACGTGGAGGGATATTATTAATCTTTAATTTCTCCACTGAAATGCAGCCATATATAATACAGGACACAATGTGATAACTATTAGGCTACACAGAGCTGCACTAGACAACCATCAAGGAGAGAAAAGGAAGCAGAGAATAGCATCAGGCAAACCACATGGGGAAGTTTAGGTAGACCTCGATACCCAAGCTGCAATTTAGTTGTGATGCTGATGGTCACAAACATCTTCTTGGAAAGTACCATATTGTCTTTAATGACCACAACTACATATATATTTTCTCTCAGCTGAAAGATACCACACCCAAAACAGCTGTAAGAAGTTGAACAAAAGAACTGTTTACAAGATCAGCCATATGACTTCCTGCAGCATTTCAGTTTCCACTGATACCTCCTGCAAGGATTATGTTTATCAAAGTGGAAAATGGTAGCTACATTTTTTCATTATAAATAGGTAAACTCTTGTATCTTAGCTCATATTAACCTGTTACTGGAAGAAGAGAAAGAGCTACTGCATGTTCTCTGTTACAAATTCATTATATATGCTATCACTTATACTATGGCAATGGGCTACACATCCAGCTTGAGCCCAAAAGATAAAGAAAGATTGTGTGATATTCATCAGCACCTTGGAACTTGGTGCTTATTTTTAAATCAGTTAGGAATTTCCTTGATAGCTTTTTGCTCAGCTGATTTTATGTGGCATTAACATCATGTGTTCTCTGCCTATGTCTTTTCCCCTCTTTTGTATGCTGTGTATTTTCTCATGTGCACTGCCAAAATTACCTTGTTCTAACGCAGGATCATACTTTGCTTCCTCACTTGCCCATTTGTCCACTTTGGGCTAATGTTAGTAAACATCTGTTAAAGACAATCACTTTTAATCTTGTCAGGGATGCCTGTGTTGTGAGGGTGAAAATTAGTTATTAGCTTAGCTTTTCATCCATGCATAATAGGATGTTAAAATCAGAGATTTTTTGCTTGGGGCCATGAGAAGCATCCCACTCTGAGCTTACAAGTCCTGAATTTATAAAATACAACATATTTAAAACAAACAAACAGAAGGCAGGTGCCAGTTTAAAATGACAAAAAGTCTGTTTCGTGTATGTTAGTCCTTATGTAAGGTTGTTAAGACATCTTCTTGACTGCACTAAAACAAAAATCTGCTGGATCTTTGCTGATTCTTTTCTGCCCCCTCCCTCCCTCTGTTATAATAGCTAATCAACAGAAAAAGCTATGCCAAGCTCTTCTTACAGTGAGGACTTTCCCCCAGATGGGGTTGTCATCAGCTTGGTCCCTGCGGCATCTATCCTCCTCAGTCTCCACACAGCACCTTACCAAAGTAAGTCCTGGAAATGAGCAATAAGACAAAGTTGGTCTGAAAAAAAAAAGAAAGAAAAAATAAAAACCCGTCTCTCACAAAATAGTAGTAAAGCCCCTCTTCACACCTGTATTACATGAAAAAGCTGCCATCATTTAGGGAGCACATAATCTTAAGGGACCTCTCTTTCATCTGCAGTGGAGTATCTGTGACAGGACCAGGAACTACGATTTCTCTCTCCCAATACCCACAGAGGAGCAGCGACTTCCCATTTTTCCTTCACTCTTATCCCGTTTGGGTTAAAGCAGACAGAACAAAGGCTGATGAGTTGGTGATAGTCCCCCTGGGAATATCTATTTTAAAATCTCAGTATTTGGCATCAGGAAGGAATCAGTGAGTTCAGCCACTATCAGCAAGGCCTCCTTCCAAATGTCTCGGTGCTCTCCTTTGTCATCCCAGTACATGCATAATAAAAATAGCTCATGAAGAAACACAGGTAGGCATCCTGGCTCTAAATGTGTGTATAATATAAAATGCAGAGTTGTACACCAGGCGGCTGGATGACAGGCTTGAGTATTTGGATTGCCTACCAAGTGTTGATGAAAAGCCACACAGATTCTTAATTCAGAAACTCCAATTTTTCTTCTGTTCCTGTGTTCATTTTCTTTATCAGCAGGGGATGACTTACACTTTCAAAACTGATTAACATTTTAAAACTGTGGGAGCACCTTGTGTGGCATTTCAAATGATTTTAACCCTTTAGCTCTTTGCTGGAGCTCCTTTTTGGGTTATTTTTCTCTTTTTTTTTTGTCTTCGGAACACCAGTCCTACTAGCATGTCAGCACTTCCAGAGAAAATAAGCATTTTGCACAGTTCACAAGGCACTGGAGACATCAGTTAAATTAACTAACTTTTGGCAGTACAAGCAGGTGGACATTTACGAGCTTTCAACTCCTTTTCCTATCTGCCTACTTGGCAGAGAGAAATGGCCTTGCCCTATGGCTTTGAGAAAGCCAACAGCTTTCTTAATCCTTTCCCAGTCAGACTGCAGTCCTGTTTGTCCCCAAAATAATATTATTGATGTGGCTATTTAAAGTCAACTTTTCTGCCATGCTCTCTCTCATATGCATAAATCCATTCACATACAGCCAAAGTGGGAACTCTCCAGTGCCTGAAAAACATCTTCTAACTGTGCTGGGCTTTGCTCTCAGGCAGTTGAAGCTCTTTCTAATGCATGACTGAGGAATGGTTGTCACTTAAAAATAAATACAGTACCTGGAGGCATTTTTCCATACCAGTGGAGGAACATGTAGCTGCAACGTACGCAGGATTATTTCCAGCTGAGAAAAACTTTCAAGCAACACCTAGAGGCTAGAGGCTAGTCTTCAGTCCACTCAGAAATGCTGCCACCTGTGGATTACAAAGGTCAGCATCTGTTCAAGTCAGCATATTGGGTTAATAAGATGCTTAAAGATACGTAGCATGAATCAAATTTCATCCTCAGTTAAATGAGGACAATCCTCATTGGGACTTGCACTCAAGGACTCAGTTTGTCCCTCAACTCCAAACAGGAGTGAGGATACTGCTTGCTGGTTACTGTTCTGCAGAGCTCGGCAGTGATGCTTAATACTGTTGATATTCATTTATTTTGCTTGTTACTGTCTTTTTAGCAAACTGAAGTCCAGAAACACGAGAGTTTTCTTACACTCATATACTTAAGGAGCCAAGAACAAAACCACATTGCTTTTTTTTCTACAAAATATTGTGATAAGCCTCTGAAAGCTGGGCACAGGTCTCTTTTCTGGCTTATCAGCTTTAGGAAGTTGGAGAAATTGTGCATGGTCCACTAGTCAAAAACAGGAAAGAAGAAAAGACAGGAAAGGTACATTATGTCTTCACGTGAAGACTAAATATCCATTTCTCAACTTACATGTCTTTTAACCTATGTTTAATCACATTTTCCTCTTTTACTTTCCAATTCTGCTTTAGCTGAGCTTCACCCACCAAAGCCCAAATTCTCCCTCAGGATTCTTTGTTTTAGAGATCACTGTTAGCCCTGTCCCTGCACTCAGTGATGTGGATGCTGGGTTTAGTGTGTATTTTTATAACTGATTTGGTAATGACCTGCTACCATTTTTAAGCATCTGTTAACCACCAGATATGGTAAAACTGAAATTCTTTACAGTCATGACAAGAGAAGGAAAAAAAAAAAAGGAAAATACAAAACACTGTGGAAAAATGAAAAAATGAATCAAAAGTCAAACAGAAACATATTCTATATTCTAAAAATCCCTATTTAACTTCTGAACATGTAATTATTAGAAGCTATAACTATTTTGATTGTTAGATTTAAAAAAGAAAGTTTCTTCAGCTTCACTTAATTTCCCCAGAAGAATATACAGCACATGCCATTTCAGTCAGTTTATTTTTGTTATATTAACTAGGGTCAGGCAGGTATGAAAGGAAGTAGAAAATCTTGCTTGTAGCATTGGGCAAACTAGCGCCATAAAGAAAGCTTCCAAAATACCACAACATTGAGCACTTATCAGATGACTTTATTCTAATATTTATCATTTTATCACATAGCTGACATTCTGAAATACTAGTAACACGAAAATTAGTAGCTTTTTTGGACATTTGATTAACAGTTGCGAGCAGCATTTTTTTTGGTTTGGAGGTGGCTAATTTGCAGCTTTTTTATGGAGGGAAAGGAACAAGAGGAAAGAAATATAGGAATGCTTCATCTACATTTCTTCTCACCCTCTTTGAAAAGTTTCATGATAGTTAATAATCAGAAACATTTTCCCTTTTCTAATGTTCTTCTACTGGTCCTACTTCAGTTAATTATGTTGGTTGTCCATTGTAAATAAAAAGTAGGAAGCCTGCCAGTTCCCTTTGATCATAGTTCTGTTCTTTCCCCCTAAGAAAATCATACACAGTTGCTTATTCTTTCCTTCAGAAGTGAAAAGTGTTCTTCATTAGGAGGAACAGGTGCATCCCTTCATAGATGGTTGAGGGTTATAGATTCATTAAAGGAATTTCCTTCCCAAAAATGGCAAATCCACAGAGCTGCTCCTCTTGCTATTGAGGAGTCAGTCTGTCTATGCAAATATGATGGTAAGGGACAAATCATCATTATTGTGCTTTCCTCTTTTCTATTAAATCACATGGCAGAACAGTGAGTTGCCAAGACATACACCTGTTTGGTTCAACACCCTCAATGCTGCTAGAGACTGAAGAATACAATGGAGGGATTTGCGATCAGAAGATTCTGCAATTGATAAGAACTGGTACATATCAAAATTTGTACTGCCTGTTCCTCTACTCTGCAGGCCAAGGACTCTTTGTGATTGCACAATTTCATACTTTGAAATGCAGCTTTCTGAACCGCCCAGAGGGGATTCTGGAGGTTGCAAAGGTATGACTTGTTATATCCCTGAGCATTATTAGTGTTCTAAGTGTTAACACATATAGCAGACAGTGTCCTTTGAAGTTCAAGGCAAATCACGTGTGAGAATAAAAAAATGCATTAAAGCATAAATGCTAATGGGGACACAGTGTAACCACTGCTCAGCCCGACTTCCTTTAGCAGAATTACACTAGTTATATCAGAAAGATAGTCATGCTACAGGTGCCAGTAGCATCCTCCCTTCACTGCCTGCTTGAATGGTCAAGATAAGAAATATAAAACGCTACAAAAATGTCCTTCTACACTTTTTTTTATCATTTTAGTTTATTTGAAGGGAAATTTGAAACTGTATGCCTTTCCACACTCATATTTTGGAAGTTTGTTTTAAAGCACTTCTTCTCTTCCAATTAAGTACATTTCCCGGGGACAAACATATCAATTATTTTGTAAAGCTATGAACATCAACAGTACAAATATTGCAAGCATTTAATAAACACAGGGCTGAAATGATATACTGAAATTATTCATCACCTGCACAACTTGTCAAATAGGAACTGGAAACAAGGAAAGAATTTTATTCTATTCAGAAAACATTCCCTGAAAGTTTGCATAGATCCCCTTTTATTTTCTTGTGAAGTTTTGAAGTCCCCCCACACATATACTTGCTCAGAGCCTTGTGAAACTGAAATGTCAAGTGAGAGTTGCTTTATATCATGTTCTGTCAATCAAAGTAAGCGAGGCTTTATGCATCTGTTGCTAGTATATTGGCACTTTTTGAAGAGTGTTTCAGAGGGAGCGAGAATAAATAAAGATCCTTCAGGCACTTTCTCATTTATGGATGAGGAATCAAAGCAGTCTGAAACTTCATTTTCAGCCTGATACCCTGAAGACTGTTGGCTGATAATTCTGGATGGAACAGCTTATCTGGGAGGATTAGGGAGAACATGGGCTTCCTATTACTGCTGGCTTCAGCCTATTCAGCTGGGCAGATGCTGTCACACATTATCTGTGCCTTTACATATGTCACTAATCTTATCTATATCTTTTCAGCTCCTTCTGTTGGAGCGGTGGTTTCCTGTACCTAAACCTCCCATTTCTTCATTACACCAGCTGTATAGGCATTAGTCTTCTCTAACAGCCTTTCTGCACCATGTCATTCAGTAATGGCTGGTAATGCAAAGGTATGAGAAGGTAATGGTAGTGCTTTATCTCAGATCTTACAGGCCTCACATCAGTATATTAAATGCATCCCACCCTTCCCACCAGCCTCTTCCGTCCCCTCCTGCCATTTTTGACCAAATCCACTTAACAAAATAAAATCACCTTAACAATGGAATATCTCTGCAATCATTAAAAATAATAGTAACAGGCTATTGGGGGCAGATATATAGACTAGAAGAGTCGAAGTAGTTTTTAACCAGCAGAACAAAAATATCAGCAGCAGAACTAATTTGGAGGCTCTGCCTATGTTGCTACTTGGTGCTATAAATTTAGGGTTGTTGGTTACTGGGACAAATTACATCAAAAGAAAGATTAAACCATCTGAGAGTTGTTACCCTTTATAAATTTTAAAGGGTAGCCTGTTTCCCACACACACTCTCAAATACTTCCTTCCCCAGCTCCAGCTGGCTTTCTGCCTGCCAAGCCAAGCTCCAGCCTCTCTCTCCCATTTTGCCTTTGCCTTTCAGTTTTTTTGCCACACACAACCACTCTGGTGACCTCTTTCCTTCCTAATTAATTTTCCCTACTTCTTCATCTTCTTCTGCTATTTTCTCCTTACCTCATTCCCTGTTACTCTAATAAAAATGACAATAAACGAATTTTTAAAAATGAAGGAAAGGGAACTAATGGGATACTATTTTGCCCATTTAGTTTCTCTTTAACCAAGTGCATTTTTTGGACTGTAAGCTCTTCTGGGCAGGGACTGGGCTTCCTGTGTCTTTTCACTCTGCTTAGCACAATACACATTAGAAAAAGTGAAAAATGATCACCATGTCCTTATCTTGATTGGTTCCTTTGGGTGCCACCAGAATACAAACTAGAAAAATATGTATCACTGATTTCTGACTAATAACTCTCTAAATGGAGCAATCCAGCACATTATTGGAAATTGGTAATTCAGCCAGCTCTATATGTGATTATTTTTAAATACTGTAAGTGGGGAAATTTTAGTTCCTTTTTTTATTGCCTTTGCTTTTTGTTTTATTTTAAATTGCCAAGTTATTAGGGATCTGTATCATGTCTGTTCTCCCAAGGTTGAAACAATAAGCTTTATCTGAACCTGACAAACATAATTTCTCTTCTTCATAAATGAATGCCTTGAATGTCATGGCTTTCCCACCCTGCAACCACAAGCCCAGGCAGGGCCATGTCATTTAACAGAGGTCCATTTTTTATTCTGTGACAAGCAGGAGCAATGAGAAGTGTAACCTATATCCCAAAGCTGTACAAATGCTGTTGAATTATATAGTAGAGATAGCCAGAGAATGCTGTGTTTGCTTCAGCAGTGCTGGCAACTGCAGGAAATAACGTGTTGCAGCAATGGAAGATTTCCTTGGCTATTTTCAGTCTTTCAGAGATTTGGAAAAGCTTCTTGCTGTGGACCCTGCAAGAACTGTTCTTTTTCTGTGTTTGTAGGACATTCATGGTCACTCAAGGCTGTAAAGAAGAACTTAATTTCAGATGCTCTCAGGGAAAATGTTTTCACTCTGCTAATCCTGCTGATGTGTTCTTCCCTAGGCTCTGGCTCATGAACTCTTTCAACGTATATTGGGATAAACTGAGCATTTAGTAAGGAGTTCACTTTGCGCATGCAGTTGGGCCAACTATGCATGTCACCCAATGAAAAGTATAGACCTAAAGATTCACTTTTTCCCTCTTTCGTGGGAACTAGCGGGGCTAGTTCTCTACACTAGACCAAGTTCCAATGTTTCATCAGATAACACAGAGGTACGCCTGAACCTCTTTATGATATATACAACATGAAGAGATACATAAAGAATCTCTTAACTACTTAATTTACAGTCAGCCCTTGTCTGAGTATGTCAGCTATGCAAGCGTAACACGTGGCATGTGGACTCATCATTAGCCCAAGGTAACAGAGGTTATGACTTCTAATTCTGTTCTCAGCTCTGCTACAGAGTTGCTACATGACCTTGCACAAATCACTTAACTTTTGTGTGACTAATTTTATCCATCTATAAAATGGGGATAATAAAATTTTTAGCTACACACAGCAGGATGATGAGAATTAATTAATGCTGTAAAACTTCCTGAGAAAGAATGCTTAATATACAGGGCCTAATTCCACTAATACTCACTCTCTGGCTCTTGTGCCATTCTAAATGAGCAAAATTAGTGTAAAAAGCTGGCATTTGGATTTGTTAACATTATTTAGATTTACTTTGCTTCAGTGATGGAGTTTACCCAAAACGCACTAGAGAATCAGCCCAAGAGAAAGCACAAGTGATTCATTATTAAACTTAGCTGTATCTCCACATACACTGAGTACACCTAATAACGTTTGRGTGTTCAGAATTTCACAGTGGGGGCTCAGAGTTGGCACAAGTGAAAATAAATATCTGATTGCACACGTCTGTGCTACTGAAACTACAAGCACCTGTCACACAGCCAAATATCCATGTGTCTATGGGAAGAACAGTGTGCATTGTTCATGTGGTTCTCAAACTCCCATTTTGGAAAATTTGACCCTAAAACTTCGCTTCTTCTAATGAACCTTCTAATCTGGATTGCAGGGCAATTTGATAAAATAAAAGCAATGTAATTTCCATTAGAAAACTCAAGTTGGAAATGTAATATCATGTCACTTACTAACATACTGGAATTTTATAGGATATGACTTCGTTCTGCATTATGTAAGGCTATAAAATGTGTCACATAATGAGCTAGATAATAGATATGTCCAGTAGTTGGAATGGGTGGGAATGGTAGACCAAAGATCCCAGTTCCCTCTTCGCTCTGCTGCTGGCTTGCTGTTTAACAGAGCGGAGACCAAATCAGTCCTAATCCAGTGCCATTGCCATATATAGAAATATAAAGAAATCCTGTACTTTATAGAACAACTGACACTCAGTAGCCTAATCTATTGCTTTACCTAAGGTATAGATGGATTTTTACTCAAACTCCCCCCCACACACACAGTTTATTTGTTCTAACACTAAGGGAAAATATTCAAATTCCTGTGGTTATTACAAATTCCATCAACTTAACCATTTGTGTGCATTCCAACCACAAGATCAGTCCGATGCTATAGAACTGCCAACAAAACAGAAAGTGCCAGTCTTGTCTGTAGTTATCAGTAGTATCATGGCCTCTTCCTAGACTAACAGCAGACCAACTGATTAATCGTTTAAGATTGTGTGTGGTATATCTTGAAGTACTACATGGCAGGCCCTAGCTCAAGTGCCCTTTTCAAATTAACCTCAGAAAATTCTTCATCATATGGAAGAATTAATTCTTTATGCAATGGAAGTGATTAACCTTGAATGTTCAAAGGCAAGATGACGGGAAAGCGTTTTTTTTCTCTACAATCTTCAAGATGTTTTAAAACTGATATATTAATAAGAAAACAAACACAATAAATACATCTCTCTCCTTAGTTTGCTTTTGCAAACCATTTCAGCATATTTTGCTGTAAAACCTTTTTCTCATTTAAATGATCAAAGTGGCATGTGATCCAATCAGGTCAACGACTGCAACAAGCCAGAACAACACAAATACACTTAAACTCCCTGTTTACTAAAGATGGTCACTGAAGATAATGATGCACAAGTCCCAAGACATTTGGAGAAAAATAAATAAATAGAAAGTAAAACCAGTTTGATGATGCCTACAATGAGGTGTGAGGGGKTTTTTTTTCCATCCTTCTCTTTTGTGTTTTATTAGGGTGAAGAAATTTATGGGGTATAATTTTTGCTTTTTGTTCTAAATTTTCCACCTAAAAGGGCTGACTTGTTGTTATGAAATTCTGTGGGCTAGATTTGCTGTGACTGTGGAAATCTTTAGTGTCAGCCAAGAAAACTTTTTTTGAATACTACTAAAATCCTTTTGTGGCTTATGTACTTATATTAATATCAGCAGAGCAGCAGAATATAGCAGAAAGGGCAAAACATTGTCAAAATAGCTTAGCTCTAGGCATGTTCTCCCCTGGGTCAGACAAAATAAATGTGTTTTTCCTGGAAAAATAAAATAATAATAATAAACTAATAATAATAACACAGCACTGACTATTTCTATAAGAGACAAATAAAGCTAACCCATACAGAATTATATATAAGTGTTTTTTAGGATATTTTGTTTTGTAATGATTGTTCTGATAAAATAACCAAAGTGAATAATTGCGTGGAATAATTTCTTCTCTGGCTTCTCCATTTATTCTTTCTCTGGAATCCTTTATTCCCTGTATTCCTTGGCCCATTTCAAGAAAAGATTTACAGAGGCATTGATTATTAAAGCAGATGAATTGTCCCACTGACTCGCAGTAACCGTGCACATAAAAGGCTTTTTGCAGCAGGGCATGTCATCTGTAAGGCCACCCCAAGGAAGCACCCACCTGTGGCCAAGCAGCTGAGCCCTGGCAGCCTACCTGCTGTCCTTGCACTAAATTCACCTGCTCCCCCTCTGCCATACCACAGCCCAGAGCCCACCTTCTCAGTCCTTCATACTGATTCATTCAAGCTTAACAAAGCAGCCAATTTTTGGTCTTTCCAGAGTATTGGCCCCAAGCCCTAATGCCTCCAAGCAAGTCTTCACAGCTCTAGAAATTCCCCTTTCCTCCAAAAAACAGAGAGAGCAGTCTGCCTCTTTTTATCATTCCCTTGCTCAAGCTGGTTTGCAGCCTTTTATAGTCTGCAGTGTAGCCTTTAAGTTGACAAGAAGCTTGACAACTTTGTGCAGGTGGTAGTCAAGAGACTGACCATATCATGGAGCCTACAGCATGAATATGGCTTATTTCTCCTTGGGTTAGAGAGGAGTCTAGCTTCACTCTTAAAACTTCTGATCATTTTAAGGGCATTTTCCTGTTCACTTTGATCCTCAGGTAGTCCTAACAGCAAGTAGTTTGTAATACACTGAAATATAACTGATGAAAGGATGTGAGGTTGGTAATATCCTGAAGTGGATTCCAAGGTGCTGACCTCTTTGTGTGGAAAGGTACAGAATACAGGGAGGGCTGAAAGTGCCATCCTTTTTTTTATTTTTATCTTAAAATAACATTTTCTTCAAATTATTACTAGACAGCCTTAGTGAAAATGAATCTCATTATCCAGCTATTGTTCATGTACTTTTAATCCAAAATTAATAAAAAAAGCATGTTTTTGTGTCATTGGATGCCTATTTCTAAATGCCTCATTTTGATTAATGAGGCTTATTTTTCTGATCATGAAGCAAGCAGCAAAATCTTGGAAGGTGTAACAGGGTAAAGGTTACTCACCCTTCCTGAGCTCTCCATACACAGGCAATACTTTTTTTTTTTTTGTGGATGATAATAATGAAGTAAATACAAATCCGACTTCATGGGAGAGTAAGAGACCAATCCACTCTGGAGGACATTATATGCTCAAGTGCCTGGAAACACTGTGGATGGCACTGAAGTATGCAACTACAACAGCTAGAAAAGATGCTTTTTCACCAATTAGAAGCCCTGGATGTAACTAGGAGTGTAGCCTGCAWCTATGCGAGTAAATGCAAGCACGGCTGGGAATATTCCCAAATGCCAGGATGCTATTGACATTGTCAGGAAAATGTTAGAACATCCTCAACAGACTCAAGCGAAGGCAATAGCAAAATTCTCAACACAGTGAATAAACCTTATGAAGCCCTCTTCTGCCACCCCCATCCTGCAATTTACTTGCTGGGGGTTTTTTTTGTTTGTTTGTTTGTTTGTTTTTTTACACAAAAGCAAAAACTAGCTGCATCCTTCCAAAAAAATTTAGATGAATTTTTCTCTGCCTTTTTTTTAATGTGTAGATTTTAGCTATCACATTTCTGAGGAACTGTTTTTTTTTCTTTAATATTGTGTTTATTCACCATGGATTCCTTTTAAAAATGTATTTATGAGGTACATTTCATTTACTGTTCACTAATATCTGAGGACAAACAGAGAATATAATCCTTTGTGTGTTTTCCAAAAATGCGTGATATTATTATTCGGTTGAATCCATGCTATATTTGTTATCAATGTTTCATCATGTGCAGAATTTCTTATTAAAGAGGTAATCTTTAAAAGGATCTTCTTGGCTTTTTATATAAAGAAAATTGTATCTAAACCCCCATAATCCCTTTTCTAGCCTATCATAAACTAAAATCACTTCCTATAAAGAGCTCAGAAAATTATGTAGCCAGGCTTTTTGTAGTGAAACTTCTGTTGTAGGGAGAAATCTAATTGGGTGTGGTTTTAGATCTGAAATGTCAACAATTCTATATTCCACTATTCAGATATTAAAAAAAAAAAAAAAAAAACCAGCAAAAAGAGGTGTTCCTGCTTATTACAACGCACCTGCCTTATTTGCAGTAAAGATTCTGTGTGTAGTTGAGTCTGTACACCATTAGATTCTTATCTGTAGAAAAGTTCCCAGCTATCCTTACATATTTAAGCCAAAGCAATTTGGATAAAGCTCTCCCCTAAGCAAATACCCTGTTTGAGTGCTGTGTATATCCTCTAACTAGGGTTTAGTACAATTAACAAAACTTCTACCTGTGCATTGGAATTGCCTTACACAAAAAAAGGGTAAATTGCCCTAAACATTTCAAAGCATACTTCAGCAAAATTAATACTCATATAATATTGCCTTCTACTTGCTTTAGCTTACTGAATAGTAGAAAAGCGAGTCACTTTTCTCCTTTGTTATTGGAATAAAGTGTATTGGGAAGAAGCTTGGATATTAAGGTATGTTCAACACTAGTAAGTCTTTGAAGTGAAGCAATAAAACAGAAGAGCACAGATCTATTGGTCATATAGATTTGTCTTAACTACTGAATAATTCTTAATTCAGAAAGTAAACGTAAAGTGTATAGAATCTTTCAAATTCATGAATATATTTTCATAGGGACAAATGTCATGACCGAAAAAAAATGTAGCAGGCTTGGTGAATTTTGTTGAATGCTTGATGAGTTTACAAATCTCTTATCTTAACACTTACTACGGTTTGAAACTGGTGAATAATTCACAATGAATATTTCATCAGATACATGTTGCCTTCTTTTTGCAAACAGAATATCTGCAAACATCATATTTTTTCAAATTCATTTGTTATTTGAAATTATTTTAAAAAATGCAACCATACAGATTAATCCAGAACCGTTATCTGCAAATATTTGACAGCTCAGTTGGGCTGGTTACCTGTGATGAGCCAGATAAGTCACAAGGTATTCTTTCTATTCACACATTGGAACAACAGGCATATACTTCTGGAAGAAATATTTACACATGCGAATATGACATTTAGTTTCAGTGAATACCCCTGCATGTGATAGGGGAGCACRTGTTCTGTGACCATTTGTGCCAGTAAAAGGCAATCATTCAAATGCCTGTAGAAAGCAAACACAAAAGGAGATTGTGATTATCACGTAGCCAACACAAAATACAATCCCATTTTTAAACAGGGGAATGAATTAACAATATGCTGTTGGGAGGGCAGATAAGTGACACTGAGGCCAAAAGACAATCCCAGTGGCAGATATTTGCATGCTGTTTGTCTGTCTCCCACTTTTGTAGCTGTTTGATGCTCTTGGCTACCTTTTGTTAAGATGAAAAATAGTTCCTAGGCAGTTACAACTACACCAACGACAGTAGCAACAAATATCCAATAGATCTCCTCAAAATTGATTTTGTTCCACACTGTGCTGGATAACCATTGTCCTCAGGGTTGTCTGAGAAGGTGGAAATCACTTCTCACTTTGTAATATACTTCTTCTATGACAAAGGCTAAAAGGAGCTGGGTCAGAGGAGCTGTTATGGAGACCTTAAATGAGTGAAGGATCCTCCTAACCAAGGAAATCTTCCATAACTGGGTCTAACCAATTTATAATCGTTTATTAGGTGCAAAATGACTGTAATCCAGCTCAGAAACTGGCATGTAYTTTCATAGAACATTAACACATTCAAAACTGCACAAGATTAGATATTTCTCCCTGCAACATGTACTTTTCCCGAGTAATTTATCCAAACTGGACAGCCCCAGTTGTCCTCTTCTCTTTATGTGGATTGGCTTCTCATGCAAACAGTCTGTCAACAGTCACTCACACCTAATAGCTAGGCTGTTTTCTCTTTGGTGGAAATGGGGAAGCCTACACAGAATCCCGTAAGGCACCAGCTGTGCATAGGCAGAGATTAGAAAGTCAGAGAGACACCTTGGTCAGCTGTGCCTGAGCTGTATCTGCAGACTGATCAGAACTGGTTTTGCTGATGTGGCTTTCCCATATGCTATACTAAAAACCTGTGAGAGTTAATTTAGTTTTAGTCTGGACACAGAATAAAGGTGTGATAATAGCAGGTACTGATATTAACACATTTCAGAAGTCTTGTGTAGACAGGAATACAAGCATCTTGATTTACAGAGGTATTTGAAGTACTGTCATTTGATTTCAGTGGGAATTAAGTATCTGACTTGTTTAGGCATTTAGGTAAATCTCACTAAACACCCATCTTCATCTCTAGGCAGCTAAATACCTCTGTTTGCTTTATAGCATTTAAAAGAGGTGGCTGAGGCTTTAATTCAACTTTGCCAGCATGTTAAAGATAGAGATCCTAGCCTGCATAAGACTCTGCAAAATGTTAGTTTGGAAGTATTACTAACACATGCTATTACCTTAAATCTTTATTGACATGGATTCCTGGAGGCTAAAGGAATTTGCCCCCTCAATAATAGTGGCAAAACCACACCCATTTAGATCATTCAGAGGAAAGAAATAGAAACCATAAAATCTTTTCTCAACAACACCAAAAACAGTGATTCTCTTGCCCATAACTGAAATCCACTCTAAAGTATGTGGTTGGATAAACCGCAGCCAGACATGAGCATATTATGCTTATTTGGGGATTTCTTTTTAATGACTATTGTGCAGACCACCCAGCTGCGTAGACAAAGTGTGCAGATCTGAAAATATTCCCATGTACAGTGAAATAAGTCATTAGGATCACAAGAGAATACCACTTCCTTTGCACTGACTACTCTCACAGTGACTCCCTCTTTCCCCCCAGTAAAAAGAATGGCTTTCAATGAATTCCTTAAAAAAAAAAGAAAGAAAATTAAGAAAGCAGCTGCAGTGCTCACATGGCACAAGCAGTTTACTAAGGCATTACAGTATAGTGTCATGCAGGCTGTTAAAGAAAATCTGGTACTCTGGTGATAATGTGTATATTCATTCAGTATAAATGACTAAGTTCAAAAAACCATACAATGAATCATGGTTGCAAGGCCAGACTTGCTTTGATTAACTACACTGGTATAATGAAATCCAACAGAGCAATCACTGAAACATTTAGCTCCAAATGTAAATCTTCTTGAACTCTGAAAAAAAGCATGTTAGGCAATGAGAGGTGGTGTATAATACAGCCATATTTCATATAATGAAAGTGGAGGCAGTTGTAAAGAAAAGGGAATGTTAAAAAGTTGTTATGCTGTGTTTGGCAAGAATGAGTCATTTTAAATGTGTCAATCATGATAATCCAACATATTTTTAATCTAAAGGTCAATAGAAGCAGTTTCTATAGTGGTACAATAGTTATGCCAAATATGAAAGCAAGCATTTATAAGATGATTTCAAGTATTAATACAGTATCATAATATGTCTTGCAGAATTAATCTCAGCTTTAAATTGAAGGGCATAGATTGATCAAGGTAAGAGAATTTTATTAAAAATGTGGTGATATAACCTGTGACACTTTCATTTCAGCAAGGCTGCTGTGTTGAATTCCAGTATCTCAGGTGTGTCTTACTGTATAGATGAAAGGCATTCATTTCTACCAAAAGACACAACTTGCTTTGTCTGGAGGAAACTTGGGGTCTACTGCTAAAGCACAGAGCGTGAAGATTTCTTCATATGGTTACTGGCCATCCATCTGGACATAAAGGTACTTATTTTTTCCTATGAAACACATGTGCCTAAGTGCCATTAATGCTAATAGAGCGTTACATGCACCAAGAGAAATCTAGTCCTGAGGAATTCTTTTCAATGCACGCTTCAACATCAACATGAAAGACTTTCTTTATGGCACCATTTCTCTGCTGCTCTGCCCTTCTGACCCTGTAGTTATCTACAATCCCAGAAGACAGTTCTTTTAATGGTTAGTAGAATTGTTACAAATGAAGAAAGTGGAGCATGGAAAAAAAGCCCAACCAAACCAAATGACTCTTGACTTGTGGTTGCCTGAACACCACAACCAGAAGACAAATCTTGCCCTTACACTGTTTCTTGCTTAGAGGATTTCTTGGGGAGAGGACGGATAGCAAAAAGTGGGATAAAGCACTCTACTACCACTGCGGGGGAAACCTAGGTTTAGGGTAGAGCTGCTGGTGTGGAGATGTTCTCCACAAAGACTCTGTGTGTAGCCAAAGGTTGAGCAAACCTGGAGAGCAGGCCACAGAAATGCAGAAGTGGGGGAAACACCTTAGTATTCATCTCATACTTCTTCCTCCCAGGTTAAGTGGGGGAAAGGAGAGGAGGTTGAAGGAGGCTTGGAGGGACCTGACACCATACCAAATGGGCTAGACTACACTGTTGCAGACAGTTCCTCTCTCTCTCTCCCTCCCAGTCTTTCCACCATGCAGTTAAAATATGGGGCCTTCCACAGAATAAATGTGCTCTGTTACATATAGACTATAGATCAGATTATATAGAGACTTGCTGTTACCACTATGGAACCATGGTCAGACTTGCTGTTAGTAGAAGCAATTTCCTGAAAGTCAGTGAAGCTCTGCCCACTTACAGTGGATCTGAATAGGTACTACAGGATTCATCACTACAATATGTAAACTAATGTTGAGCTTGATAGACTGAAAATGCCTACATAAAGCAGTCGCACAAAACATTACAGCAATCACTGCAAAATCTATACCATAAACTATGTTTTTCAGACTGCTCCTGTACAGTATTACCACACTTGCTTTAAAACTGGAATCCTAACCTACAGAAGAATCCTCCTTCACAATGGTTCAGTTTTAATAAAATAATATATGTCCTTTCATAGGTAGGATGCACAGGACCCTAGCTTCTAAAACTCAGTGTCCTTTGTACTGACCCAAAGGCCTCAACATAACATCAACAGAAGGCCTCACGCACTGAGTAGAATATGAGTCGGGACAAAGTCAAAATTGCTGATGCCCTGCAGTGCCTGAAAGGGGATGAGACTTAACAGTGTCAATACAAGGAAAAAGAATGTTTAGGGTGAACATTTTTCCAACACTAAATCCTCTAAAATGAAATATCATAATGGACTCGAGCCACAGAAAGTATGTTTTAACCTGTTTGCAAATCATGTCAACTTCCAAGCCTCAGTGTCTGTAGTCACTAAAATCCATTTCTGGACACCTACATAAGTATCCTGATCAAAGTTGCTCATTTACTGTTGCCATCAATTTCCTTCAAAGTTCTAGATAATAAATGGAAAATGCATCACTTAGTTCTACTAAAATATTTTTTTATTATGCTTATAAAATTTCTTATTGGGTTTTTCTTCCCATCAATTCTACTAGTCAATAGGGAGCTTGAGACTGAAGGGAACTAAACAGCTCTTTGATTTCATCATCTTTTCTCCAAAGCCTCTGCTGAGAAAGCAGCACAACTTTGTGCTTTAAAGAGGCGGGGGGGGGGGGGGGGGGGAAATGAGCTTAATTTGAAAATATCTTTTCCTTAAACAAATTTTGTAAAATCACACTGGCTACAAAATGAGCTGCATCTGTATGCAAAATTCCACTCCTGTCACTGATTACAAACTATTATTAAAATTAAATGCAAATAAGTTTCTTGCGTACTTTGAAGGTCAGCTGTTCCATTTCACATGGAGTTTGCAGCTTTCTAGGGTATGCACTCTGGAGCTCTGCTGAACAGGGGCAGGTTTCAGCACAGTGGTAATTGTGTTGGGGAACCAGAAATATTAATGCTAGTTCTTATAGGAGTTCTTAAGTGTTTCAGTGGCACTTAAAAAAGGATGCAGTGGGGTTTTAGGAGCTGAAGTCCAAGCTTGTGATTGAAGAGACTCAGTGACTGCCTAACTCTCACAAGATGCCGGTCTCCGTGACCCCAAAATTGCTTCCTGCCTTGTAGGACTGCTGTGTACATGCTGAGCATCAGGCCATGAGCACAGAAGTAGTGGGAACAGATCAGACTGGTTCCAGGATATTATTTGCAGGACTCAGCAAAAGCAGCAGTCAAAAAGCCCTCCTTACAGAGACTGAATGAAATCCAACTCTGCTCAATAAAGTATTTAGACATGTGTGCAAGTATGAGAGATTAAAGCACTAGCTTAAGTGCCCTGTATAATTAGGAGATATTACAAATGAGTAGCCTAGGAAGATGTGCTTCTTTTATTTCACTAAACCATTTCTCAGAGGACGTGAATTTTACTTATTAGAAATGAAGCAAACCAATGCAGCCAGCCTGTCTTAACAACTTGATTAGTCTGTTTCTAAACACTAAAGAATATCTTCACCTGCCTCTAATTTGTATAAATGGTAGCAGGTGATGAAACTGAGCTGCCTACAAGCAACAGAGTTCTTTGGGAATGTATATCATGAGCATGTGGAACTTTTTTCCTCCAGCATAAGAGAGATGGAAAAGCTGGGACCACACGAAGGGGGTCTGCCTTGCACCTTCTGCAGTAGTGAGTCCTGCAGAGACCTCTCCTGGCAGAGCTCAGAAAGTCATGCCTACTTGGCTCCTGGCCTTGGCCACCGTGAGCTCTTTCCAGACTCACTCCTGTGCTTTCTAAAAACAGATGAGTCTGAAGCCCTCTTTGCCCTTATTTTAATGGCCCTTTCACCCCTGCCGCCTCTCCTGTGAAGCTATTTCTTCAAATCCTGACAGTCACTTCAGTTGTAATGGTAGTTGCTGATAATGGACAACTCTAGACTGCAAGTTTTCATAAATYGCATGCTGTTGTGTGGGGTAGGTAGATTACAGATATTATACATTCTTTGACATGTACCCTGACCAGAGAACAGTGAAAATGTGTCAACATCTGAAAATTAAAAGAAATATATTAGGAAGTTTAGATCAGAGGATTGCAGCAGTGTTGAGGTGGAGCACAGTCAAATGAATTACTTCTTTCCTGCAGATTAAGCTTTCCAGATTAAAGCAGTGGGAAAAAAATCCCAGAAGAATAACATATCTGTGATAAATCTCTAAGAGCCCCATTGGTGGAATAATCCTAGATCAAGCACCAATTTATGGGGTAAATTTGAGAATCTGTAACAGGGGAAAAATCAGCATGAGAAAGATTTAAGTGGGTAGCACTGTCTTCTGCCAGCATTACTGCTGTGTGTCTGTCCCTCAGGTCCCTTGAGTGATTATGCCAATATCTGCAGCATTAGGATTGGACACCTATTAATCAGGATGAACAAACCTTCAGATCTTTGCTGTGAAGAATCATGAACTGGGGGACTAAATATAGACAAACAGATCCAATAGCTTTATCCTTACAGCAGAGTGACATAAGCAAATATAAATCCCACTTGTGTTATTATAATGCCTGCCAAACTAATTGAGAACACATTCATTTCCTCAACTAAATAAATTACTGTTACAATTATATGACCCCAAGGTCATCCCCTTTAGGAGATGCCCAGCACTTGAATTAACTATTCAACTCTTCACAGTAAGTGGCCTCAGCCAATCAATGCCAAATAAATACTGCTGAAATATGCATTTAATTATCTTAACACTTTAGCTCTTAAAATATTTCCTTTGTCAGCAGCTTTTTGTTTGCTAATTTATTCGGGGTGGGTGAGAGATTTCCGAGTCTAGTTTGGGTGTTCTCTAAAATGACAAGACTCCAGTCCCCAAAGGGATCACAGCTAACCCTGACAGTCAAATCTGGTTGCAAATAGAGCATGCCCTTAATGTGAGGGAGCAGCAATTTTTTATCCATATTCTTTATTTTGCTGATTGCAAGAAGCAAACAGAGCCAGCAAACTTTTACGATGTTTCGAAAGTATGCCCCTCCAGTCTACTTTGCCAGGTTAACTGAGGACAAAATGCCTCCTCTAATGAAGAATCCATGTTTTGCCAAACTCAGTAGTAACTCTACAGAATTAAAAGTGACATGCAAAATGTCAGTGAGCTCACTACAAATTGCTTTATTTTAGGAATGATGAGGTTCAATTTACACATCAACTAAAGCCTACTCCGAAAGACATCAAAACAAAAATTCCTCCAAAGACTAAAAGCTGGGGTATGTTCATTCGTCCTAATGAACCTAGGTATTGTAAAGCCTATGCCCCACCTAAAGCCAGCTTATGTCCCAGTGCATAGGCATTGTGCTGAACACCTGCACTGGAGTGTGTCTTTCCTTGAGAAATGTGTAGTAAGTTATAATTTAGGCTACTCACATTACGTATTACTCCCTAAGAGTGAGACAGCTCCTAACCACTCTGGTGTAAATTGGAATAAAATTAAATTTGCTGTTCACTTGTACCAGTATAAATAAGAATGCAAGTTGGTCCTACATGCAAAATAATTCCTGCATAACTGCAAATGACTCTCTTTTATTCTTGTCCCCTTTTTGGGTTTTGTGTGGTTTTCCATGTAAACAAACAAACATATATCTAAATTGCAGTATAAAAAGGACTCTAATTTTGCCATTATTTGGAATCTAATTTTCATGAATATTAATTCTTTCAAACAGGAGAATAAAAATGATGACACCCTGCAGACTAGTAGACTTCATACCTTCAGAAAAAAATGGTTCATTAATTTTTAAACAAGAGACATTCATTATTATGCTTTCTGTGACAAGACTTTGATTTTTTTGTAAATGATGACCATAATTAAGCCTCTCATAATGAACATTGCTATTACTAAACAGTACAATTTATATAATGTCTCCACTCTAGGAGACTTTGCTTTTTTACTAAGGAGAAAAATCAGAAAATGACTGAGATTATAGTATAATACTATTATTTTTAAGGTTATTACAGAAAACGTATATGGCCTATATAATCTTTAGGCAAAACTTAATCAGACTGTGGTTGTTCTGCCAGAAAAAGACCTSAAGAATTTGTCATGACTCTAATGCATTGTTGGTGTTACTCCTAGTTCTGGAGAAATGTAAAAATTAAGTTATACCCAAGTGGCATTTTTACACAGTGTAAAACATTTCCACATAGTTCATGTATTTCAACTAGGGCCAGCAGAACTCTGAATTGATAAAAATAACTTATATGCCTAAGGTACGGGCTTGAAGTTGCTACTAGCCAAATAAGGAGTGTACTCACAGTTATTTGTAGTTCTGTGAAGCCTTTGATTCAACTGCAAATAGGCACTATTTGCAGCTTTGTCTGTGCACATCTTTGGAGATGGCCTGGTGTGGCAGTCAAACACACACATTTGCTATCAAAGAGAGGTATTTAATCAATATGCATTCTTGTTTTTCCAAGCACAGTAAAAAACAAACACATGACATAGGTGACCCCTTCCAAAACTTGAATACTAAACACCAACACCTGAGATTTTGTGGGAGAAGGTACCTAGAGAATGCTGATCATTTGCTTGTAATATTTCTTGAATATTCTCAGCTGGGTTCACAAGTACTTCATGAAACAAAAAGAGAGGTAATTTTTGCTGACTTTAAATACTGCTCAGCCAACAACAGTTCCTAGGAAAATGCTGATTTAGCCACAGTTTGCACATGTGGCACATTCTATTGCCGTTTCTCTGATTAAATATATGGCTGAATATTCCTATTTATATTGTAAAGTGTGTTGCAGAATTACACAAATGTAGGGTTTTTTATAGTGCCTGAGTGACTTTGGAGCAGAAGAATTTCTGTTCTTGCAAGGAATCTGTCTTCCCAAGTTATCCTGAGCACCTTTGGAAATGTGCTCATGAAGTTTGTACTACAACTCTGCAATTTTTTTCTACTGCAATTTTAGTGAACAACACTATTATCAAGCCCTGTTTTGAAGAACAAAGTCGTGTGGTTTGAGGAGGACCTTGTGGTGCCTGTATTTGATTCAAAGTGACATTTTCAAGTTATACCCCAGGCCTGCTGAGCTCCTGGTCAGGCTATGCAGGTCAAATTGTGTTCTCTGGCACCGTGAAGTCAGAGCAGGTAGAAGATTGTGACTCGTTCTGTCATTGGCAGTCTAGACATATGTCTTCTGATCATACTGGTAGGAGATTTCAACAATTAAAAAAACTAGAGATGGCCAGGTATTTTCTATCTAACTGGCTCTTTCCTAGTAATAGAATACAGGTTTGATAAATGTCCATAGCAAAAATGGAAGTTACCAAGGAAGGAGGAGAGGTTGTTTGTTTTCAGATGAGGAAAATTTGAACAGAATGTTTCATTTTAGGCCAGCTCAGCCCAAATCAAAAAGTCACGATCTGACAAACTGAAAAGAAGCTTTTCATTTTACATCAGTTTGACATTAATCAATGTCTGTCTGAACTGCAGTTACATGCCATGAGATCTGTGGTGGTTTGTGAAGYGCTTTCTGTCTGGACCACTATTCTGTTTTGCAGTGTTTGTGGTTTATTGGGAAATGCATGACTTGATCTGTCTATATTTGAGGACCTAAAGGTATGTTTCAGCTGTCAAGTCCAAGTACATGCCCTAGCCATGTCCTGACTTAATATGAGGGTATGAGGGCTTGGGTATATGTCATCCACCTCCTGTTTTTTCCCACTCCTCTTCACCCTGCCTTCTGTGGATCGATCCCACAGAACGAAAGCCATGATATGAAACCATTGGTCCTCTCATCTTGCCAGCTGAGTGAACAGGATTGCAGATCGTGCCATGGAGAAAATAATATGTCCTTCAGCATAACCTCACTGATTGAGCAGTGTTGAACTTTGTCCTACCTCCATTAAGGATGCCTTTTAATGTACCAGAATTTGGCTCGCTTATTTATAAAGGATCAAATTCTGATATTCTTTTTGTTTTTAACCTATCAATAACATTAAAGACGTTTGTGAGACTGCTGTGGGACAGGAGGCTCACAAGCTGTGTAATGACAGAAGAATATGCTTTATCATCTACTAGTCTGAATGATGTATTTTGCATCTTAACTGCTGAATTTATAATACATCCTTGCCATACCTAAAGCATTTTATGAAGTCCAATCACTGATTCAAAAAGACAGTTCTCTAAAACTATACAAATAGTTACTGCTAGAAACTATTTGGATATGTGAGCCTAAGTGTTAAAGAGTAAGTCTGACAAGAGATGAACTGGCATTACTGGCAACACATTTTTGCATAGTTTGTGTTTGCACAAAAAAAGTACACTCAGCTAGAATGAAAGATTTTTCTTGAAAAAATATTTTCTAGAATGTGTTGACTTCTATATAACAGGCACAGTTTTACAGAGAGTCTAAGGGGGCTATCGATCTCCTGCTGCTAGTGTCCCTTGATATGGAGCACACACTCCAGGTTATGAAGGAAAATGAACAAAATAATACACAGCCCTCAAATCCTGCTTTTGTCTATATTTTTGTAGAGGTTTCCTGATCAATCTTGGTTCAACTCAACAGATCTTGCTTGTCTCCTGCAGGATAAAATAAGTTAAGCACCTTTTATTATCACCTAGACCCATCCAAATGTACTCATGTGTTTTATAAAATTATGAGAATGCATGACAATATTTTAGGGAAAAAAGACCTAGCATACATTGTATATTGTACTGTATACTTGCTGCTCCCTGCCAATGAAATATGAGCACACTTTTGCAGCTGTCCTCTGTCAGGATTTAAAACCAGGCAGAGAGGTACAGCTGGGGATAAGGCAGCAAACCTGCGATACAATGAGGCAGAGCACTCACTGGATGCTGTAGCGCGCACAGCTCAGGGAGTTAGTGACTGGCAGGGCTACCCATAAGAACAGGTCAAAGACAGCCAGTGCAGGCTGAAGAGCTGTGCATCAACCCCATGTGTCGTCTGTGACTCAGATTGTGTGTCTGTGGGCTTCAAACATAGTTTTTACAGGAGAATAAGATGGCTTAAGAAGCCCTCTTACTGTTTGGGGAATAAGGAAGCAGTGGTGAGGAAAAGAGCCCCTCTAGGATCACCTTTTCCCAAAGAGTGGGAATGCAGAGCTGACAGAGCTACCTAAAACATCTGCCAGCATAGCCGGGCCGGGACTGCAAGAGCTGTCGGCTTAGCACCTGACGCTAATCGTTGAGCTAGGGAGACACAAGGAAATGAGGGAGAGACTTGTTTGCACTGACCCTTCTTTAGAGCTTGAAGGCAAAGTCACAGTATTCCCCACTGGGCTAAGGAGCACTGCACGAGCTGATGCCTCATAGGCATTCTGCCTAGGAAACCGAAGGTGGTTCACTTGAAAACACAGAGAGGATGATAGAAGTTGAGAATAAGCAGTTGGAAGCTGACAAAGACCACTTGGCAATGTCTGTCACTGGGGAGATGTGGACCTTTGTAAATTTGCAGAATACAATGTTCTAGTGGTAGTCTGGAGTGAAAAACAGGAGAAGATTTTAAAATTTGGCCCCACTGATTAAAGACTAAATAAAAAGCAAAGACAGACATAAGGAGCACAAGCAAAATAGTTCCTTCCTTGTATTCAGCCAGAAGTGCTCAGCAACCTTTTTACACTTGCTGGGCAAGATTGCAGCATTAGCAACAGCTCAAGTGAAACATTTAGAATGAAATAAAAGACAAGCAAAACCATCCTTTTATAGTCTCATTATGGATAGTACACTCAGGAGCAGTGTCAAAGACCATGCTTGTTCATGGCTTGAAAACCAGGGCACGTATGCTTACAGCACTCTCTCTATCTTTATGGAACAAAGCCCTAGATAAAAGTTCTCATCCAGAAAATATTTTGCTGGATTTTTCCGGTCACCATCACTACCATTCATTCTGCAGCAGTAACTCTGCTGGGAAAGTAGCTGTTGCTGGATTTCTAATTGCTTTGGATTTCTGGAAGACATTTCTTTGGTTATGGAATAACAAAGATTTTACTTGCATGCAAAACTAAGCCAGTTGTTGGAAAACTATTAATACAAAACCCAGCTATCAGTGTTCTGCTATCCCTGGCATGGATATATTCTACTATCCCAAAAGGACTGTCTGAGCCATTTCTAACAGACATGCACTCCAAGTTCAATATAGAAATAACAAAGAGTTATGTTTGATGTTACACGGATACAAAGATCAAATGAAGGCATCCCAAAACGAAGAAAAACACTGGTGGCCAAGAGGCTGAAAATACTATTTGTCGTAACAGGTGATCTGACTTGAATGATATTATTTTTGAAAAACATCACAGACTCAACTACTTTCTTCGGTTGATAATGTTGACATTGTTGTGACAGCCCATGCTGAACGGAACAAGAAATTGGTAATAGAAAGCAGATGGTTAGTTCTAGAAGAGAATGCAGAATTATAATGTTCAGACTACTTTTTTAAGGAGGAAATACAACATTCTGGCTTCATACCACCTAAGTAACTGGACTTTGCTTTGTGAACTAGCGGTGAGAATGAAACCATAACTCCCGACTGTACAAGGCTCTGCACAAAGGTTCCCTGAARTAGCTCCAAACAATTCATCCAAGGCTTAGGGTGCAATGACAAAAACCTACTCTCCCCTTCCCCTCCTACTCCTTCTTGTTGTCATCGCTGAATCCTTCCATGAAACTGTGTTTGAGGGCAGCAACCCAGCACCAAATGTGATCAAACATTTCATTAGCAAAGCAGCTTTTCAATGGGAAAAAATATCCAATACTCTTAAGAGAATCTTTTCAAGGAATGTAATTGTTCTAGCTGTACTTACACCAGATAAGTTGCTTGGGTTTGGTATAAAATTTCTGGTAAAAAACAGGGAGCTAGCCCTGATTTTACTTACAGATCTATATCAAGGGATTTAGAGCTACTGATACACACCCCAACAGCTGCTTGAGAGTTCTGGATACCACTTCCATCCTATATTTGTCTGATTACACAGCGCATAATTCTACAGCCCATAAATTGGGGGAAATCTGAAAGAGAAAGGGCATAAACATCAGACCTGCATGCTCTAAAAATCCTTGCCAACCTTGGGCTACTTTTCCTTGAAATAAGCAAACCACTTTTAAAAGACGCTAGTGTTACATTGATACAGAACAGAAAATACTGCTGCAATCTCAGGAAGATGCATAAGATGGAAAACTGTTTCCAATCCAGTTTACTCTCAACGTTTTCCATAGATCACAGACTTTCTATTTTTTTAATTATTCAGACTTGCCCCTTAGCTAAAGCTGCATGGATGAGCTGTGAAGGCTTCAGAGGTGAACATTATTAAACAGAAGGAAGATGAGCACTCTAAAACTAACAGCGAAAGAATAGCCAGGAACCTTCTAACAGCCACTAGACAAAAGTATTTAGAAAACATGACCTTTTACATGACTAGAAATAAAGTAAACTGATGTGGGTTTACCTTTTTCCTTTATTTCTGACTAGGAGGTACAAAATGCCAAGAGAGTCAAAATTTACTTTGAATTCTTACAACACAGAGGGAGGTGTAGTAGCTTTTAAAACCTATGCTTTCCAAACAATGGCCTTTCATTTCAAATGCTTGTATTGCTATGCAGGCTAAAAGTACACTTTGATGAATAGCAGGATTATTATCTTTCACTGGGTTGGGAAGTTCTTCACAGAACCTGCCTATTTAAACTACAGTGTCAGAAGATCCCAAACAACAGCTAATATCCAAAGACAAGATGGAAAACTACCAGACAGCTCTCTGCTTGAGTAGAGGGATTGTTCTGAGAAGTGAGAATTACTGCAAGCCCAAGATCTTGATGCTTCATGGATGCAGCGCTTCCAGCAGCCTCCTCCCAGGGACTTTCCAGGAGTTCAAGAGAGGGCAAGTACCAGAGGCAATGGCCAGACAGGGTGAAAAGCATAGGGCATTACAGTGCTGCAAGGTTCGCAGAGGCCCTCTATAAAGCAAGCTATCTTCTTCTCTTTCAGCCTCTAAATCTCTTCTCTACATCTCTCTAAATTTTCTCCACTGGCTCCTCAATGATCTTTTTTTCTGGCTCAAAGTTCATTGCAGAACTTATACCATGACTCCCATGTCTTCTTTCCCCGTATGTCTCCCCTTTCCTCATCCAGTCCCTTCCTCAGGCTTGTACCTGTCCTTGCTGGAAGGGGAAGGAGGAGGGCCATGAATTCCCAGGCTGGTGCCCTTCCCTCAGCTCAGGTGGAGGGCAGTCAGCAAGCACTCCAGAAAYCTAGAGGGAAACACGGACTACGTGTAAGGGGAGGAGCAAGAGGCTGTGAGAAGCACCAGAAAAAATTCAGTGCTGGAAACCATGTGCAGAATTTGGGAAGGTGAAGGGAGAAGTTTGGGGGAGTCCAGTGTCACCTTTGTTGGAGCAAAGTTTTTTTCTAAGTGAAAACGGGAGTACTCAAGAAGGAGCAGGGGTTGGGAGTTGGAGTAGACCAGAGATTGGAAGGAAATGAGTATTACAGAGAAGGAGGAATATTTTTAGAAAAAGATCTGAAAGTTTGAGAATGAGAATAACTTCTTCCCTGCTGGAGGTGGGAGGAGGGAGAACAGAGGCTGCTAGTGGCAAGAGGGTAAAATCGTAGCTCTTTTCTTGACCCTTACAAACTAATTTGTTAGAGGACAAGGGGAAGAGTGGAAAATATTTTGCACTAAATAACCTCAGACACTTCCTTTGCTCTATTTTTATCACTCCAAGGATTAAAAAGAGAAAGGAGAGACCAAACTAACAGCGCTTGCTGATGAAGGCTGAAAAATCTCAGGAATTATACAGGTGGTGACTGCAAACATATGTAACTCTCAGCCTTCCAAGGTCCAAAGCAGAAAAACAAGATATGTAAAAAACTTGGATGGGAACGAGACTGAAACACACTTTGCTCTACAGAAATGCAAAGCTACGGCTGAAGACATCAAAGACTGCCCTTCATTTTAGAAGCTAAAAGCTATGAGTTGCCTTTCAGAGAAGGCTGTGGCTGCTGCTGTGTTATGACTCAAGATACACAATACAGTACACGATAATTTTAATTATTTAGATGATAAATACAAACTGCTTCTATGTTTAAGAAATAATATAGGCAAAAGTATTCATTCAGGAGACTTAAAATATGAGAATGATAGCTTTAGCGTAAATTGCTTTCCAAAATTAGTGTCTCATATTTAATTATTTTTACTTACCTAATTATTTATTTAAAAAAAAAAAGGGGAGGGACTATGAAACTTGTGTAGCAGTGACCCATAAAATAGGTGTTTGGGTTTTTTTTTTCAACCCAGGCCTGCATTTTCCAGTCTGTGTCATTATTATTTTTATAAACACTGAGTGAACATTGCAGTCAAACCGATAGATGCACATCCTTCAGGAGAATGCTTACCCCCTCCATAAGAGAAGACAACTATGAAGAGAATCCAATGCTGATGTTAAATTAAGGCTTCATCCACTGAGTGTTCAATTACTGAGTAAATATGCACTAGGCATCTGCTTTGAATACTGAAGCAGTGAATTGCTTCCTAAGGTGAGATACTTCTGTGCTCTTTCTATTAGCGTATTGTTGTTTGGTTTTGTATATTCTGCTACCTCAAGCTCTTTTTCAAAGTATGTTATAAAAAGCTCAAAAGACTTAGGTTGTATATAGAATCTTTTAATGAAGAAACTACTTTAAACCTTCCTGACAGCCACTTCAGAAAATACTTTTGGAAAACTCCTCTTAGATAAAATACAGGCCTACCTTGTTTTATTGCGCTTTGCTTTATTGCGCTTCACAGATACTGCGTTTTTTACAAATTGAAGGTTTGTGGCAACCCTGTGTCAAGCAAGTCTATCGGCACCATTTCTCCAAAAGCATGTGCTCACTTTGTGTCTYTGTGTCACATTTTGGTAATTCTCTCAATATTTCAAACTTTTTCATTATTATTATATCTGTTATGGTGATCTGTGGTCAGTGATCTTTGATGTTACTATTGGAATTGTTTTGGGGTGCCATGAACCGCGCCCATATAAGACGGCGAACTGAATCAATAAATGTTGTGTGTGTTGTGACTGCTCCACCGACCGGCTGTTCCCCCATCTCTCTCCCTCTCCTCGGGCCTCCCTATTCCCTGAAGCACAACAATATGGAAATTAGGGCAATTAATAACCCTACAATGGCTTCTAAGTGTTCCAGTGAAAGGAAGAGTCGCACGTCTCTCACTTYAAATCAAGCTAGAAATGATGGAGCTTAGTGAGGAAGGCATGGCGAAAGCCGAGACAGGCCGAAAGCTCAGCCTCTTGCACCAAACAGGTAGCCAAGCTGTGAATGCAAAGGAAAAGTTCTGGAAGGAAATTCAAAGTGCTGCTCCAGTGAACACATGAATGATAAGAAAGCGAGGCAGCCTTATTGCTRATATGGAGAAAGTTTCAGTGGTCTGGAGAGAAGATCAAACCAGTCACAACATTCCCTTAAGCCAAAGCCTCATCGAGAGCAAGGTCCTAACTCTCTTCAACTCTATGAAGGCTGTGGGAGGTGAGGAAGCTGCAGAAGAAAAGTTTGAAGCTGGCAGAGGTTGGTTCATGAGGTTTGAGGAAAGAAGCCGTCTCCTTAACATAAAAGTGCCAGGTGAAGTAGCAAGTGCTGATGTAGAAGCTACAGCAAATCATCCAGAAGATCTAGCTAAGAGAATTGATGAAGGTGGCTACACTAAACAACAGATTTTCAATGTAGATGAAACAGCCTTCTATTGGAAGAAGGTGTCATCTAGGACTTCCATAGCTAGAGAGGAGAAGTCAATGCCTGACTTCAAAGCTTCAAAGGACAGGCTGACAGCAAGAGAACTAGAACTGACAGCAAGAGAACTAGAATTAGAAGTGGAGCCTGAAGAGGTGACTGAATTGCTACAATATCATGATAAAACTTGAACGGATGAGGAGTTGCTTCTCATGGATGAGCAAAGAAAGTGGCTTCTTGAGATGGAATCTACTCCTGGTGAAGATGCTATGAACATTGTTGAAACGACAACAAAAGATTTAGAATATTACATAAACTTAGTTGATAAAGCAGCGGCAGGTTTTGAGAGGACTGACTCCAATTTTGAAAGAAGTCTTATTGTGGGTAAAATGCTGTCAAACATCATCGCATGCTACAGAGAAATCCTTCATGAAAGGAAGAGTCAATCAATGCAGAAAACTTCATTGCTGTCTTCTTTTAAGAAATTGCCACAACCACCCYAGTCTTCAGCAACCACCACCCTGATCAGTCAGCAGCCATCAACATTGAGGCAAGACCCTCCATCAGCAAAAAGATTACGACTCACTAAAGGCTCAGATGATGGTTAGCATATTTTAACAATAAAGTACTTTTTAATTAAGGTATGTACATTAGTTTTTTTAGACATAATACTATTGCACACTTAATAGACTACAGTACAGTGTAAACATAACTTTTATATGCACTGGGAAACCAACAAATTCGTGTGACTCACTTTATTGCAATATGCGCTTTATTGCGGTGGTCTGGAACTGAACCCACAATATCTCTGAGGTATGCCTGTATGCTAAAACATCTATCCAAACTTGGAGAAACATCAGTGGATTAAGAAATAGCTCACAGTATCTGTAGTTTTCAATGTACCACACAGATAGTTATAAACAGAAGCCTGTAGACACAGGCCAACACAGTACTATGGAAACTCTGTGTGCCAAAGCATTAGTCTGTACTTCAGCAAAAACTACTGCCTCAGTAAAAAGGCAATTATAAGGTTGGATTTGTATCATAATTAGCTGAACTTTGTCTGGAGAAGGACTTCTTGACTACTTTTGCATCATTTGTGAATTTGGTTTTGCAGTGATCTGCACTAAGACATTCTTGTATTAATTTCTCAGGTCATGTAGCTATTATCCTATGCAAAGAAGTCATGCATGTATGAATTCATAGGTCATTTAAGCTAAAATTCTTGCTCTTCCACTAAGAAAGGTATTTTATTGACTACAAGTTAGAGTAAGGCTGTGGTTCTCAAAGACTGGTCTCTACAATGCTCACAGTTCACAAAGGCTTCTCCGTTACTCCCCAGAATGATATATTTAATGAAAATAACTGCAGACAGATTGGGGTTAGGAAGGGAGGCAGTCTTGCAGCTTTTCCTATTAGAATTTTGTTAGACTAAAGGAAAAAAAGGTCCAATAGATAAAAAAAATTAACCTAAATATTGAATTTGGTGCTGAGAATAAGTAAAAAAGTCCAGTAGAGCATGTGTATCATCAATGTGTCAGTGTGATGTTGGTTTTGTGGTGTTCTGTAACATTCTGTACAGTTGCAGCTTTCAGGTGTCACTATGGACTAGTATAAAAGCTTGCACCATAACCATAATATAAACAGTCTGATACCTGCAGTCAAAACCTTGATCCTAGCTTAAAAAGTTCCTGAATGCTTGGGAGTCAAATACCAGATTACCCCTTTGAATAGTAATGCTAGAGAGGAATGACAAAGGATAAAACATGTGACAGAAGAATGTATTTCAAATACATAAGTACATATTTCAAATAGATAGGTACAAGTATTATTTTTCTTTCTTAGAATATGGGTGAAGGAAGAGAGAATACAATACATGGGTGAAGAGGGGATGAAAAATACAAGGGTGAAAAGGAGGTGAAAAAATACAGGCTCTTTCTATAGCTGTTGCTTGCTGTGTAGGTAAAGAAAAACGATACGTGCCCTCAAGACAGAATGCGGATGGACTGAATTTGAAAACATCAAAATGTGTCAGGCTCTTCTGTGAAAACGCGATCTGATTCTGCTGGTTTCTCCCTCCTTAATACTCATGTAGGTAAGGAACTACACTGTTGGAGGAGCTGAGTCAATATGAAACTTGTGCAAAGAGTAGGCTTGCTTTCCATTCCTTTATAACAACAGGATAGACAATTTTATTAATAGTAGCTCTCCTTCCTGTTGCAACACACCAAATTCTGCCCAGGGTTGCGCACACAAAACCATACTTCTGTCAGCAAGCTCATCTAGGGAAAGAATCTGACCCAGTGTTTTCAGTTCTGTTTCCACTTATCTTACAGCAAAAAGAGCCTTCTGAATTGTATGAGCAACTGTTCGTTTTCCTCATTCTGCTCTTGAGCTAACTTGTTAAATTAATCCTGTCTTCATTTATTTTATAGTGTCTTCATGTTTAAATGCTGATTTTGTGAACATCTGTTTCAATCACAGTTGCAAACCCATTACTTTTATGAGCCTTACATATTTTAGATAGATTTACCGTTGACCTTTGTTGGGAAATTGAATGTTTTTGTTGTTACTAACATTTCTATAATTGATACTGTTGTTACTGCCACCAGGGTAATTCTTTTAATGAAATACTATGTCTTGGCTGATCGTCTTGCTTAAATGTACTAAATCAGATAAATGTTATTTAACTTCTCTTGGCTTTGAAACAAAAAGTGTGATTAAACCCTTCAGTACTAGACATCTATAAATTGCCACTCAATTCAAATACACCACTGGCATGGTTTTTAAGTTTCTTATTTTCTGGTTTCCCGTTGTTTGCTCACTTTTATTTGCCATTAAATAATAAAAATCAGAGAATTACACTGCCTGAGTAACTGCTATGTGACTGCTGAGAAATCCACCACTTAGTCTAAGATGAATGAGCAACTGCTTTTCCAGCCCCTGAAAAAACTGTTTTCCAATATAGAAAAGCAATGTAAATTAATTTGATCTCCAGTGTCCAGAGAAATTACCTGAATCAGAGTAAGTATGGTGAGTTTAGTAAAAAGTGGCAGTTTTGCCGCGTGGCATACAGCTTGGTCACACTGACTGTGGGGGCAGTCTTTAATTTTCTGTAAAGCACAAGCCATTCTTCTTGTGGATGTATCAGCTGTCTTGTCTTAAACCCAGGTTTGAGAGCATACCTTCAGGTAAAGAGTATGAATCATTAACAATTTTTGACCTTAAGGCTGAATTCAACTCAGTCATCCTTAAAAGCGAGCATAAGCAAAATGTCCAGTAAAAGTGGAGAATATTTGAAACCTCTCGATTTAATGAGCATGTGGGATGAATTTCCTTTTGCATCCTGAAGCAGGCAATTGGAGTTTGACACATGGGCTAGTGCATCCCCTTCATGGCCAGGGGAGGCTGCTCCCTTTAAATTGCATAAGGCAATGTGGAGCAAATGCCAACCTGGTGAGTGATAGGGTCCCCTTTAACCATCCTCCCCTTCCTTCCTTTTTCTTCTAGCAAACCTATGGGATGAATCACATCACAGGGACCAGATGAAAGAGCCAGAAGGCTCTCATTGAAATTTCCTACTGTTAAAGTTGCTTAATACTTGTGACTATAAAATCCTATTGTTAATATCGTCCAACCATGGGCTGAAGTTCTATCTTGCCATTAACCGCCTCCTGATGAATTTGCTGGCAAGCAACTTTGGACAAAATGCCTCAGGTGTTTCTGAAAATATATTTTGCCCTTGTTAAAATTCTGGCAATTTAAAGAGACTTTGAGACATCTATGCTTTGAGCCAAAGACTTGCAGTCTGGGAGGCAGAAGTGTTTGCATTGCACTTTTTAACATCACCGCAGAAATTTATCTAACATATCTAGTCAACATATAAGCCTTTGAAAAATTGACATTAAATGTGCATAGAAGAGATTTTTTCCATTTCATAAGTTAAAATTCCCCAAACCTGGGCATGCTTGAGGCATCTCCTCTGGATGCTCAAAGTACCCGCAGCTCAGTCTTCTAGGACTAAGGAGCAGAGACTGAGACTGCACAGAGAGCTACAGATGGCAGCACTGGTAGCTGGCCAGGATGGCAAAGGAAGGGACACCAACAGCAGGGCTGAGAAGAGAGTTTTGGGGAAAAAAGTGAGTGGGTCATTGGAGACCAGCTTGAGAAGACAAGTGGGACTAAAAGAGTGGATCTGGTGTGGAAGAGCAGGGCTTGTATGAGGAGGAACAGCCATGGGATTTGAGAGAAACTAGGTAACAAAGGAGAATGAGGTGGTGGTAGAGAAGAAGTAGGACTGAAAGAGAAACAACCTGGAGTGGCTGTGACAGGAGACAACAAGCTGAGAGGGTTGCAGGAGCATCTGTGCCCACTTGCCTCCTCTGAAGCCTAAAACAGAACCAAGATGCCCTTGCTGCCAGCAAATGCAACAAATATCAAGGTTAGGGCTGCTGCTTAGCTCCAGTGGCCTTGGTCTGGGAAGGCAGTGACCTGTGTGCCTTACTGTGATACCATGTGATTTTTAGGGACTCAAGCGATAGAGGGGTGGATGCTTTAAGACACTTCATGAAACTTCAGAAAATCGCATATAAAGTACTCTCTTAAAAGATAATTGGTGGGATTACAAACACTCAGAGGTAAGAAAATACCAATATTAAGGTTACCAGAAAATTTTCAATTTGGTTCATGCATAGTTATTAAATGACCATACATTAATTTTCACCTGACCTTGGTCTCATTTTGTATGAAGAAAAGGCTCAATCTGTGTATAACTCAAGTTGCTGAGTAGCAGAGAGGCTATCTATCAGACCTCTGTCTCATCTGTTGCAGGAGTCTGAGGTGTCACTGAATGGAGCATAGGGCTAGTAGAAGACAAAAGGTGATTTTAACTCTTATGGCAGTGTTTTGGTAAGTATCTGTATCTGTATTTCCAATGTATCCCCGTCACTGCTGCAGAGTCTTTGAGATTCCAGGCAAGTAACAAATTAAAGTTTTCATAGGCAGTCAGTAGTTGTGCTTTCCTAATTTTATGGGCTGCAATTCAAGACCGTGGTGAGTAAATCACAAAGTGCTGAGCATTCACAGCTGTGACAGATGTCAGTAATCCCATCCTCTGAATCTATAAAACATTAGAAAATGCTAAGTATGCTGAAAAAAGCTAGTCAGATAGCTTTAAATGGGATACCTAAAATTAGTGTACTTCTGACATTAGGATTCCTCTTCCTTAGCCAGATATCTTAAAAAAGACTTAATAGCATATCATTTCATAATGAAATTAGAAATGAGGCCTGGAAATTAGACACCGACTCCTTTTAGGCAATTTGAAATGATCAACAGGATGATCTGGTAGCCTATGAAATTTTTGCTGTGACTATATCAAAAGGTAAGTCTGCAATAATACAAAAAAAGGGAAGCGTGGGCAGAGATGCCCAAATTGTAGTCTCAAAGGTGCTTGGTTCTAAAGCCAAAAACTGCCTAATCACATGGGATGACTTTCTGAACTGCCTCAAATTACATTAAAAGATGAGTAAAGTCACAGTGACTACCTAGCTGAGTATCATGAACCTGAGTGTCCGGGTATAGAAAGGGAAGTGTCAGATATATCTCTCTAGTAAGCTGTGGTTCATTTTTGCAAAATGCTTTGAAAACTTTTGATTCAGTGAGCTTAAGCCTTGAAAACGCTGAACATCCTCTGATGTAGAATAGCATTTAATTCAAAGCATATGATTCACTTTGCATCCTTAAAGTGAAATGCATGCCTTAATAGAATTTTCTCTCACTTCTAAAAATTGCATGAGAATTTATTTTTCAAACATATAGACCAAATGAAAACCACCATGCTACCCAGGGTTTTTTGTGGATAGTGAAGGCACTGAAAACGTGCTGAAGCTCTACCTGTATGGAGCACTTCACCATGTTTGAACATACTGGCACTTTATAAAGCATTCTGCTAATTAATTCTGCCTATAACAGAGATTTCTCTGGAAGCCACCTACAAACATCTTCAACCCTTCAATTACTTTTCCAGTTAAGAAAAGACAGCAATGTTTTTATAATACCATATACATCAATCTGAACTTTACTGCTGTAGCTTTTATTAAGTCAAAATATCTTACTGTTAGAATAAATTCTTGAATACTTTTGAGTAATGGCCAAGCTGCACACTTGGAATAATGTTAACACGAGGAAGAAAACACATTCAAGCATTTTCTAGTTAATACTGCAGTTCTGAAACCACCCAACTGACCAATACGTCAACATAACTTTAAGAAAACTAGTAATGGTAGCAATTTTGCCATTAAAGGGTATTAAATGCTTTTCAGACACAACAAAAAAAAAATGTCCAGCTGCCTTGTTTCAGTACATTGAGTGTTCAATATCTGAATTAAATGCCCACATTCATCACTGCACAGGCAAACCCTACCTGCTCACACTAGAAATAATCATCAGTATGGCCAAAAAACCACTCTTCTCTGATAACTTTATCATGGACTTCAGTGTGGGACAGTAATTTTCATATAGTGATTTGCCTATGAATACCCATGGTAGGGCTTTTTAAAAAATTAGGTGATTTACAGAAAGCTCTGCCTAGCTTTAAGGATAAAAGCTGCTGCAGTTCTTCAGTTAGACAAAAGTGAGGTTCTTCATTATTTTTCTTCCCCTTTAAAACAGTAGACCATACTCCAGCAGAGACATTTTCTTTGCAAAGTATTTAGCATATTTCTGAAATTCAGGGGACAATACTTGTACCCATTACACTATTACATGTTGTTAAATATCTAGGCAGAGCTGTAGAAAGAAGAGATAATAAAGTTACCCAAAGATGGGCAAATATATTTGAGCCTTAGCACAGCTGATTCCTCTGAAGAGGTTATACACAGTGTAGATGAAAGGAGAAGGTATGATTGCACCCTGATATATTAACAACCCAGCCTAAAAGAGGAGAGGAAAGGATGGCCTGGAGACCAAAACATCAATAAACAATGGCTTTGATTAGTTATTTATTGATTCAGGATCCAGTTGGTGCATCAAACTCCAAATACCTGAACCTACCAGATATATTTAAAATATATCCCACATCCATATCAATGGATGGATCTCACATTTTAGTGGATCCATCCATTGATTTTAACAGCCTACTCTAAGAGGGAATAGGGATGAAGCCACTGACCATCTGACCCACAGTTGCAGTTTACTCTTATTGCGCTACTGGGCGAACAGAACAGTATGAAAAAAGAATGATCAATTATTTTATACATATTTTATCATCACAGAAATTTCCAAAGTTACTACTGTACRACTCAGTATTTGAAAAAAACCACAAATGGGTGAATGAGGCTTTGGCTCCTACAAACTAAGTCACTTTTCACTCTATTTTTAATACAGGAAGGATGCCCACGGTATATTTTCTGGTATTTTGTCCTAACTAGTTTAAAAAATCTCATGATGAATGGCTGAAGCTCCATTGGAGAGGGTAATAAGATTTTACAGCTAAGCTATATCTCATTGTCTGAATTAAAAATAAAAAAGATTTTTTTTTCTTTTTTGAATGTCATCATCTTATTCCTAACTATGCTTTCAGTCCATTTTGATGTTTCCATCTTAGTATTTATCATTATATATGAGAATATAGGCAATTCTAATATCTCATTTTCATCACTGGTTATCCAGCTTACTTCAGAAAATTAGATTAAGATTTTCAAACATTGCAGGGGGTTTATCCACAGAAGCTCCATTAAAACTCTTCCTGAATCCATTTCTAAACCCACAGTACTGCTTTGACAATTTCCATCTTGATTATTATCAGTTTTAGCAGCTCAGCTAATTTTTCTACACTTCTCTGTGTTCTCCATAATGCCTCAATACATATCATGTTCAACACTAAAACAAACTTTCAAGATATTTTTTGAGATATATTTCCAGAATTTCCACTATAGCTACCTACTTCCTCACTCCATGACATCAAGCTTTTCTTTCCATGCAGTAGAGCTTCATGACACCTTGTATTTTTCATTTTCATTCATTTGAAATTCGCTGCTAAATTGCCCATATGACTGATCAAGTCAACTGACTTAAAACTACCTCCATCCCCCATGATAATCTTCAAACTTGATTAAAAAGGGGAACTAGATCTTCACATAGTGTCTAATTTACTATTGAGCTGGCCTAAGTTGCATTAGATGAGGATCTGGTGCTAGATGAATCTTTCATTTTAGCATTTGTTTTTATTACCTTTTGAAGAGTATGTAAGGAAAAAAAGTGCAGTCCAGACTGTATATATTAGTCTAAACTGTATATATTTTTCCAAAGGCATTGATCATTAGTTTAGTAATTAAAAAACCTGTTTAACAAAAACACCTCAGTAAAGCATATCAGACTACAGTCTTGGATTTCCTGATTACATAAATTAAAAATGTTGTGCCATCTTTTGCTCACCTGAATCTTATGGAGAGCCTGTCAACAGGCTACCATAAATCATCCAGGAAGATATAAATGTATAAACTGTACAGTTTAAAAAAGTCATGTAGCTGAACAATGCCTAATCCTTTGAAAGCAAAAGGCTAAATCAGTATGAACAGGAATTAAAATACTATTTCAGTATAATAAAGAATTTACCTCTGACAGCAAATATTTTCAAGTAGTTATAGCTCACCAGAATTTCACCAGCTATAACATATATTAGCCAAAAGCTTTTAAAAACTAGCAAAAAAATAGTTGTGTTTCAGAACAAGTACCACAAGGGCACTGGGAGCACAGCTTGTAGGAATGTAGCAATGTCATAACAGGTTTCAAAATAGTCCAAATAGAGTTTTGAATAAACAGGGTAGGTAGAGCTGGGTGGGAGGAGTAACCTGGATTTCATTCCCCCCACAGCTCCAGAGGATGGAAAGACAGCTTGGTTTTAGCAAACCAAGCTTCAGACACTCTCACTTCATCCCCTGGCAGATACTACAGTAGGCAGAAAAGGCAGAGTGTTATCTGCACTGATTTCATCTCTGAATTACAGCACCTCCAAAGAGAGGAACGTTTGTAATTTTCCTGATAACTCAAGGTAGGCCCCAATCCTCAAAGACATCAAGAACCTTCTGAGAAGTACTACACACCTCTCCCCTTACTCTTAAAAAATCTGCATTTTTCAGTTTTTTGTTTCTTTCTAAGGTAYGGAGGGAGGACAGGAATGGAAATGATATACTTTGCCTGACAAAAGCAAGCTGAAAACCCCACATTGCATCTAAGTTCTCAAAATTAAATGTCCTGGCATTAATCTTGGTATGTTGCAAAGGTACAAGGCTCCTCCCACTACYCTGAAGAAATAAATGTCCAGACCAAAATCTCACCCCAATTTCTACTGTACCAGATGTAGTGAGGGCAGCTGTTTTGTATATCTATTCAGAGAAAATAAAATTTGTTCATAATGACCCAATATCACTAAGTTAGATTAACACTGAATTACTGGAAATGTCTCTCTAGTTCAGAGAAGTTCCATTTCCCATCAAATAACTTACTAATTACTTCAAACCAGCAGGGATAGAAGGAGGACTAAAGATAGAGGGGTTTTTTTTACATAGAGTACATCGTAAGATCACACAATCAATATTATGCAGTTCCCTGAGTAGGATCCAATGGATGTGCATTAAAATTTAAAGAGGGCAGTGAAGGAGCACACTTACAAAGATCAAGTCATCCCCATGGCCTTAAACACTCTGACCAAAGAACTTAAGGGTAAGTGGGGGAAATCTATTAGAAAATGTTTTGAACGAATGATGATGGAGAGTTGATAAAGACTCCAAGAAAATCAGGCATAAAGATTGACCCTTCCCAGGTGCCTGAATGAGAGAAAATGGAAAGCATCCAGAATTAGATAACATCTGTGGCTGAACCCATAAGAAAACAAGGCTGGGATTTTTAGAGCTGCTCTGAAAGATATAAATGCCTTATTCCCATTCAGTTTAATTAGGGGGCTGACTCCCTTACTGCTGCTTGAAAATCCCAGCCTCTGAACACATTCAATGCTGATTGCTTCCATCCCCAAAGTGCTGGCAGTTGATTAAAAGGTTCTACAAGAATACCTTTTATTAAGTATCTGTGAATTATACAACAATTATAGCTAATAATTGTCCAAGTTAAAAATACAGAGTATGTAGGACCTGGAAAATGCTTTCCAAATTACAGTGTTTCCATTAAAGAAAACCCACTGCACCTTCACCACTGTGATTTCAGACTACAGGTGCTTTACCTGTAGACTGATATCCTGAGATTACCTTGACCTGAAAAAAAAACCTCATGACTTTTCTCCACAAAATCATAACCAATGGGGGTTAAACTCAAATGGAGCAGAATATACACATGGGCTCCGCATTAAGTGCAAGGAGCTGGTCACAGGCTTGTGACTGGCCATGCAACAGTTGTCACTAGGAAAAAGCTGTCAATAGACATAACAGTCTCACCTATCTGAAAAAAAAAAGGGGGGGGGGAAATAAAAGGAAATTATCCCTCCATGACCCCCAGGGCAGCTGTAGGAGCTTTGCAGGAGTGAGACAAGCTTGTTTTCTCTCCTTCTGCACAGGGAATAGAGCACTGAGTTCCTCCATCCAGACTACCTCTCTGATTAATATGCCCTCCAGCTTGCCCTTTGGGGCTGAAAGGTGTTTGGGGATGTAGAAGAAAATAGCCTTGATTACCGTTTTTTCCTCCCTAAACAAGATCAGAGCAGGCAGCAAAGAAACCCAGCCTTCCAAGGAGGCTTTGCTTTCAAGAGTGTACTGACCCTGGCTCCTCTGTAATCCATAGGGGGATATGGGCAATTCAGCCACTTATCACACACTGTAGATGCTCATCTTTTTCCACTGACTGTTGAGGACCTCCAGAGCAAGCAGGCTTCTAAATGAAGCATTCAGCTCAAATGTCTAATATTAAGCACAATTCATCCAGACTCATGTCTCCTTTTTGGTCTACAGGCTAGTCTCTTTATCATTAGTGGTCTGCTGAGGAATTGTGTGATTTTTACCTGAAACCATTTGCTATCTCAGCTCTCTGTGATGAGGTTCACCACTGTGAGGTTCACATTGCTCTCTGAACTTATTCCCTTTAAGGGTATTCACTCACAAATGAGGACTTTTTCTTCATCTACCTTCTTCATCCATTTTAGCCGTTAAAATTTGTGAAGTGGCAGGAATCAAGAGAACAAATTAGAAGACAGATATTTTCAGAAGGCATATTTTTGTATTGACCCATTTGGAACCCAGTTGATTTAAATACACCTGATCCCTTTCTGAAACTATAGTTGCAAAAGCTATTTGAGATGTTCTCTCAGCAAGTCACCTCAGTTTCACCTTAGGTAATGGAAAACAAATACTAATTTGTTACCTGACACCTCCTCCCTATCACCAGCGATGAAATGTGCCAAGTGGTATACGCTAGAAAGACACTAGAAAATCCATCCTTTTACAATATCAATATATAAAAATGAGGATTCCATTGGAAAAAAAAGTTCTCAAACTTTTCTTCCTTGAATGAAGCACTAAGGAAGTTGTGAGAAACAACTACCATGGTAGAAATTAGAGCTCCATGATACCAAAAAAAGCATTTTTTATTACTTAACTCCTCCCTCTCCCTTGATCTTATTGTGGTTTTGTTCAGCAAGTCCTGAGATAACAGAAAAATCTCTGGGAACAAAATTATTACTGCTGAACCACCCAGAGCTCGTGCTCAGCTCCTTCCTTCAACTGCAGTGTGACATCTCTGGGGCCAGCCTCTGAAAACAGCTGAATTCTGGACTTACTGACCTAGTTTTACAATTAAAATAATTCTCCACCAAATTTGCATCTTTCTAGAGCTATATGCAAGCAATTAAAGACAAAACAATGGCAAGCATAACTCCTCTTTAGTGTAAGTTAAATTCAAGAAGCTAAACTAAAAAATACAAAAGATCTCTCATCACCTAAAAAGACAGCTAATGGGACATGGTAGAAGTGACCTACACATCTTACAAGAGAAAAATAATTATTAAGAGGTTAAAGCGTAAAACTGGGATTCTCTGTATTCCTGCTCAGCTGCTGCTGCTGTCATAGGCATCCAGTGCAACTTTACACAAGTCACTTTCTCTAGGCGTTATCTGCCGTTTTCCTTTTTGAAGAAGAAACAGTTTCTTTTCTCATCCTTCATCTGTCACATCTTTTTAGCTTGTAGGATTTTGAGAACAGGGATTCTGTATATAGAATAGGACAGCGATTTTGTGAAGTCTTTTGTCACTGCTGTGCTATATAAATATTTAGTCCATATGCACTAGCTTAAACTGACTCGGGAAATTTTTTTCTTAGACATATCATAGAGTCTGCAGTTGTCAGATTACGGAGTTTCTCACTGTGCCAGTGTTTACAGACTAAGTGTATGTGCATGTGTATTTTCCATATTAAAGTTGAAGAATCGAGCAGTCAAAACTGAGAAAATGACAGAATCAAGGTTGCTTCATTTGGTGCCTCTTTGTTCATTTGCATCTTAGAATTTATGCAATCTTCAGAAAGATTTCTAGGGTCCATCAGCCCTGCTTATTCATAAAACACTTCTGGTTTTAAATTCCATTTCAGAACAAACCCAGACCTTTTGAAATAAAATGTGAAAGGAAAAAAAGAAAGAGAAGGAGCAGATTTCCAGTGTTATRCAATCACAGATCTCCTCTGGGACATGGAAAGCTGGGTAGGAAGTGTCAAGAAAATGTAACTATAGGTAGCATCAGCTCTGCCTATAATAAATAGGACATAACAACAGCGATATGTGATCCAGAAGGAAGGAGGAGGGCTGTCACCAAACACATTGTTACCTCGAGCCCTTCATCTACTCCTGCTCGACAGCTGCATTCTTATATTACTGCACCACATTTAGTGTTGCCTAACAACTAAGCTAGTGGCTACTCTGGAATGGCTCTGTGCGTATGTGTTTATCGCTCTCYGACTTTGCTTTTGACAAGAAATTCTCCGCTGGGCCCTGGAAAGCTTTTTGACAAAACTTCCATTCAGATGAACAYGTTTCCATAAAAAGTTGCAGTTTTGAGAAACTGGTATTTTCTGATAAAACAAAGAAACAAACAAAAAGTTTTTGTCAAAAGAAATTCCCATGTAGCTTTTTTTCTTTTTCCTTCACAGAACTGCAGTCTTACTCAAAGTATTGATAGAGGAGGGCTTGCAGAATAAGCAGCTATTCACTATTTTGCTTTATCTTCATTCTGCAGTGTGCGGTCCAAAGCCTTGTTTATTTTTCACTATTCAAACTTTACTCTAAAGCCAGACTCATTAATTTCTTCATGTGCTTTTTATAGCATTCTTGAAAGTGCTCAACAAATAGGAATTTATTTTCCCCCTATTGTGCTGACAGAGAGTGAGACAGAGAGATTAAGGTCATGAGTGCCATTAATTTTGAGTGCTCAATCTGATATCCCTAAACCTGATCTCTTGATTGCAGGTAGGGCTGTTGGCATGCATAACATCACAGGTCAGACCACCCTTTGGGCTCCCAGAAAACAAGAACACAGTTAAGGAACGTCTGCGGAAAGTGCAGTTCCTGGCGTAGGACCTCAGTGGCAGCGGTCAGATTAGAGGCCCATTATCCCAGGTAGCGTGAGGCCATTCTCCTGCAGTCTCCTTCACTATACAGCACTGTTCCAGTCACGGAGCATGGCCTGCCTGCAGTGTTGTATGAAGCTGAGTCTTTGCAGTTCCTTATTGTGATGATCACTGCAAGGTTTTTTTGAAGAATTCAGCCATATTTCCATTTAATCTCTCCTGAGCTTTTGTGAGGAGAAATTGTTTCAGTATCATCTAATTTGGCCAACCTTGGCTTTCTTCATGAAAAAGGTGCAAAACAGGGCTCTGTCGCATGGACTCTCTGTTTTGCTTAACTTAAAGTCTTTGCCTGTAAGCACTAAAGCTTCCCAGTGAGGCAGCTATAGGAATCACAGTTCTTAGCATATGCAAAAGAATACATTTTATTTGTTTTTTTTTCCTGAAAGATCTTATAATGGGAAGTGCCAGGGCATGATTAGTTCTGCCCATAACAAACAGGGCTTAAGAGTAGAAGTATGTGGGGCAGAAGGGAGAAGGATTTTCACCAAACCCACTGTCACTCTGTTACTTCAAATCCTTTCATCTACACCTATTTAACAGCTGCACTCCTATGCTACTGCTGTGATGTGCTTACGGAGAGGCACGAGCTGATCATAATTACACAATGTCATTTCCCCCACTTCTCTCACCTTACCGAGGCTCCAAGCACAGAGAGCGCTACCTCCGCCAGCCACAGAGAACCGGAATATCATATCCTAACCTGCCTTGTGTATTTGGCACCCAGGCCAATTAACAGGTCTCCTCCATGCTCTTGAAGTCACATATTTCCGTATCAACCACATATCTTTCAGATATAGAAGGGCAGACTTGTAAGTGGAAGATGTATCGACCTCTCTATACACTAAGTATCTTGCTGAATTGTTTCTACAATTTTGTTTTATCTACAGGCCACACAACAGTTGTATGTGTTGCAAGATATCAAACTTATCTCTCTTATAGATAAGAATAACATAGATGTTAAGACCCTCTTGACTGCATTTATAATGTTGAATAGTTTCTCCTTTTCAGACATGGATAACCTTTTATGCTTCCTGTTAGCAATTTCTTGTTTCCCCCCCTTATCCTTTAAATGGAAACACAAGTCTGCCATTTAATAAAACCCCAGTAATGATCCTGCTTTAAAGGACAAGGGCTAATCACTTGCTGCTTAACATTCCAGCCACATGACAGTGGAGGAGAATAAATCAGTTAAACAGCAAGATGCAGAACAACTAATTTTCATGTAAAAGGGGGTGATTGCCTTTTTTTTAACCATTGTGATGGGTTTTTTTAAGCTTTTAAAGCCCAAACATTCTCGTCTATCAGTTTATGAATTATTAATAAAAAAAAAGAGAGAAAAGAGGCTTTCTTTTTCTAAATATCATCTGCTAAGCCACCACAGACTGAAGTGCCTCACACTGATTCCTGATTTACATAGTCCCAGTTGGAAGTTAATGAAGACTGCTGAGCCACCTTTCAACATGCAGATAAACCTTCATGTATTTAAAAGCAGGGAATATGTGCTTGTTGCTGGCAGATTATTCATCTAAGATCTGAAATTTCTGACACCGCCTGCGTCAGATAAACTGTCACCCAAATTGCAAACTAATTAGTGATTCAAACATTTTCGAGCTGATTGATGACAGAATAATTTACGCTTGTTTCTCAGTTTCCAGCTGGCATAGGCTGCTGACTGGAGCCCTAATTAACGCTAGTACATCAGTCATGTTCTGCCAAGGCAGCACATACAATTAAAAGGCAGTTTAAATGGAATATCACATTAAAAAGGCTGGTAGATGCAAATGTGAGGAAACAGCACTTTAGGATAAAATGACAACAGAACCCCACAAACCAAAACAGAATGGAACAGGGATTTTTTTTTTTTTTAATGGAGAAGTAAATTGTACTCCACATAAGGCTATTTAGCAAAATAAAACAAGTGTGGAAGCAAAGCATGCACACTAAATTTTTCRTTATTATTATTCTAAGAAGTTTTAACAAGATGCATATCTAATGCTTTTGTCTTCATATTCATTAGACAATTGATGTATACTTGCATTTTGGATTTCAGCTACTTAAAAATGAAATAGAGGGCATCAGTGACTGCTGTAAAGTTATTTACAATGATAGTACAAGGCAAAACGGAAATATGTGTACTGGTAAGGAGTATATACTGGAGCAGCCTTCAAAACTAGTTCTAAATAACAAAAAGCCTGAACCAAAACTCACTGAAGTCAGGAGAAATCTGGTCATGGGACATGTAAAGGTGCACTGCAAGTATTCTCTGTGGTAAATATCCAATGGTTTCTAGCAGCATCCCCTGATCAAGTGACAAAATACTGGGGGGAAACATAGTTATTGTGCTACAGTTTTATAAATGCTCACTATTGCTGTGGGTTCAAATGCAGCATGGGGCCTGATTCTGCATCAGGCACTTGTGGCAGCCGGGAACTGTGAAAAGCCAGTCTTCTGTGGCTCTGCTGTCAGCCAGCTTTTATTTTATTAGGCCTATTTTATTATATCCGTACTCTAACCAAGATATCTGTATATCAGTTGCTCTCTAGCTATCAAGCAGTCAGGTATGCACCTCCAGGAAAAAATGCATTTTGTCATCTTGGTAATGAGAAATGAGCATAGTTGTAAGGCATGCTCTCATTTACATTTGAACTATAATAGCATTGGCTGTTTAAAACTGATGACCAAGCTAAGGACAAAAACAGTCCTCCTTGATACAACTTGCAAAAGGTGTTAAGATTGCAGCGCCAGACCCCTGTTGTAATGTACGCTGCATATTCGATGACACTGGTTTATCTTACTCAATGCGACCTCTGTTGGGGGGAAAAGTTTTCATGAATAAAAACAGCCCTGGGGTTCGTACCTTGTCTGCTAAGGTGTTTTTGAGATTATCTACAGAACATGACGGATGAGCCCTTGACTCTTGCAGCTCTGGAGCGCAGAACAAAGAGAAGTCACTGTAGTAACCGCAAACAGACCGCGAGACGGGAGATGTATGAAAGCACTCCAATTTGTTTCTAGGAGCATGGCAGACTGAAAGCTCGCATCACTCAGTGCAGTCACACTTTGCTGTCAAATGCCATTTTGCAATGCCATATATTTGCACCTTTAAAAAATTTTAGATAAGTAATCATTTACATTAGTATAGTGGCAGGGATTTCATACATCGCCTTTGACAGCTGAGATATTTAAGGGGTTTTACAAATCAGTGAATCAGAGATGAGGAGTGAAATTCACATCAGGTACAAATAAGCCCAAGCTCTCTGGCTTTGTGAGAGTTGCGGCTGACTTTTGCCAAGAGCCACTGTAAAGGCCCCGCATTGCTGCCCCTGTTGCACTCACAGGGCAAGAGGCAGCAGAAAATTTTGGTGCCCACAAGTTAGATGCTGCACTGTGTAGCCTCTGTGGGCTTGGCTGAGGCAATGAATCCCGAGTTCACCAGTGAGCACCAAGACTCCCTGCAAGTGCCAGGGGAGAGGGAGATGCCAATGGGCACATCAGATGGGATCCTAAACAGCTGACAGGCTACAGGATCAGCTCAAAAAGGAGTGTGTGAAGGGGTTAGATGACAGCTGAGCAGGACTTGTCATGATTGCAATTTAGGATTTAGGCATTTAAATTTGCACAGTCACACTTTCATTCTAATATCTGCTTTTTTAATCTGGCCTTCAGAGCTTCACATGCAATAATAATACTTCTACTCAGCTGGAGAATGTAGTTTAGGACAACAGGATTACCCTCTACTTTAGAAGTGGTGTCTGAAACATCTATCTATCAGCAAAGCTAACAGGAAGAAAGAAGAACAGAAGAGAGTTTTATTATTAAAATCTTGTGTTGAGAAAATGGGACAAATTACCAACATTTTGTGCATTTGGGAAGAATGGTCCCTGCATATCTGAGGTCAGATTTTGGCTTTTATTACAAGAGTTTTCTTACAATTGTTGAAATTGATAGTCAACAATCCTGCACATACAAAGTGACTATTGTAGAATCTGAGCTTTTGGGTTAACTGAGTAGAGCAAAGAATTTTTCTGTTACTATTTTTTCCTGTTGTTTCCATGCCATTGCTGGTCACAGTGGTGGCTTGTTACATCTCCCCAGAGTGCAGCGATTCCTTAAGAAAAGGAATTCTGAATTCCCTATGGAAACTCAAACTCCTAATGTGCAATGTAAATACAGCAAGTGTGAGCCAGTTTGTGTTTATAGCATATTAACCAAGTGCAGTATCACCTCCCCAGTGGGGAACCCAGAAAAACTTGAATGCTCAGAAGAGAAAACTTTCTATCTAATGCTGAACACAGGCAAGTCTTTCCAATATGAAATATGTCTTCATCCCTTTTAAACATTTTCCCCTCAGGTTTCCTAATAGGAAGGTTTGCTTTCTTTGATGAGAAAAGCGCCTACACAATTAAACATGTTTATAAAAAAATTTGCTTCTGTGACCCAAGAGACAAAAAAGCGTTCAGGAAAACAGGTTGGGTAGGTTACTTAAGGTTCTTAAAAAAGAGAGAATTTGTTTAATATTTTCCAGGTTTAGAGGGAAATTTTAATGTCCACTGAGATTAAATAATGACAATACTGTGGGAATGGAAATAAAGACAGTGTTGCACTCAAAGCATTGTGCACCTTGGAGAGCTAATTTCTGTTCATAGCTTTGCCACAGACTTATGTGACCTTTGGGAAGTTACTTAATCCAATGGCACCTCATTAACCAATTTGTATAGAGAGTAAAATGACATTTTCTTCTCTCTAATAAACTTAGCTGTTCATTTGAACTTGCAAAGCACCACTTGTRCAAACTGTTCCACCCCAAGACATGATTATCTATATATATTCTTTGGTGCTTAGCTTGTAAACTCTTTCAGCTAGTCTGTGACTATAAGAACAGCGAGGGCCAGCCTTATTTGTAACTTACAGTTGCAGCTATGAAAACATGAAACAACTGAAAATTTCCACAGTCAAAGCCTGGACCAGTAATTTTTGAGCMATGCTACAGCATGCTGTCACTCAACGTTTCTGAAGATTTTTGAATATAGTGAGTTTTATTCACAATAACTAAAGCTAATAAACACATTTTACTTAGGTTCATCTTCATTTTTCCACAAATTTACTTGCCACAAATAACACCCATCTCAGAGGCATGTATCCTGTAGCAGGAATAAAAACACAAGTGGCTCTACTTAAATATGCATTCCATTTGTGGGAACTGTTAAGGTCAACAGAATTTGAATCTTCTTCTGCTCCCTACAATCTTAAAGCACCTCCTCAGTTTCATCTTCCCTCCTTTCAGTTTGCCATTAGGCGCAGGTGCTTTTTTCTTATTCCTACATACTTCCAGAAGCAAAACGTTTGAAAATATCTATAAACTTCAGCATCCCTTCTGTAGGACTTCAGCCCCCAGTCAGTAGATATCATACTTGAGAGGTGTTTGATTTTATACCCAGGATGACCTCAACAGGAAAGCAATGGGATGAAGGCTGCTGGAAGCAAGGAATCACAGCGGTGAATGCTAGCATGAGTAAAGACAGAGGAAGATGGGAGGAGATAGAAAAGGAAATGAAGATCTAGGGGGAACTATGGTGTTGGAAAAAATCTTATGAGTCTATCAAACATGCTTCAGGGAGGGAATAAAGAAAATGCTGAGCTGTCCTTGAATATTACTGAAAAAACAAGGTGTAGCAGCTAGTAGTACTAGCAAGTCAGCAGGAGCACAGAGAGAGGCATTGGTCTGAACTGGAAATGAGGTTTGGGTCTGAATCAGCCTTGGGACCACTCCAACTGACTTGCCCCACTCCTTCTTTTTCCATTAGGTTTTAAGGCCTTACTGATATATTTCAGGATTATAATGAAATGTGTGGATCACAGGTGAGAAGCAAATACTCTGTGAGGTTGGAAAGGTTCATTAAGTGGGCGCTGTTGATGAATCATCTCTTTTTGTGTCACTTACAGTGGTCTGAAGGTACAAAATTTGATTGCATCTCACCAGCACTTAATGCCAAGACATTACAAGCTATGCCTAGACCTGGCAACACTGAATCCAAGTGCTAAACAGGAACGAGCATTAGCAATCACAATAGAAGTAACAAGTAGCCTAGAGGCTTAATATAGATAATAGGAAGCTCAAAGAACAACAGATATTCTTCCTTTGCAGGAACAAGGCTGTTTTTAACACTCGGCAAACTAATGGTGCTATTCTATTCTTTCATTTCAACAGAATTTTATTGGTTTTATGAAGGTGTAGCTGAGAGAAAAGAATTAGGCTTATGATCCGCTTGGGAATAATACATAATATATTTATAAAGGATAAAGACGAACAAGAATGAAAGAGAAAAAGAAAACACTCAAGAAGGGAAATTGCTATCTGGAAAAGCAGTAGTTTGAATATATCCAAAGAGGATATACTAAAAAGACCAGGAGGGATCTCCTCCTTCCCAAGATACTTCCCCTGATCATTTGACTCTCAAATTCTTCTGCCTTTTAATCCCTTGCTCGTGAAAATGGTATGAATAGATGTGTTCTCTTCATAGGGTTTTACAATTGCGGCCAACTACTTTTCCTGTAAAGTTGCTCAAATGTTTTCTCCCTATCATTTTCTCATGTCCCTTGAAATGGTAACTGGTGCAGAAAAGTGAGTCCCCTTGAGATCTGCTAGCTGTTGCGAAATGCAGCTCTCTTTTCTTGATTCAGACCTCAGAACTGCAGATTTCATGTACCAGGCCCCATGTATATACCAAAGCTTTATAAATAGTTTTTCAATAGCATACCACATTTTAAAAGTCATAATATTAACTGAGCATATTATCCATAGACAAATTCAGTGAAATTAAACTTCCATGTTTCCCCTCCTCTCTCAAATCTTTATTTTTATCATTGATGACTTTCAGGCAAATAAACTTAACACTGTTTCAGCAAGGGAGACCCTAAAATACAGGAGATCTGTGAAGCACTGTGTGCTTCATAACCAGAAATAACTATTCTCTAAAGTACATGAGAGTTTTCTGTTCTTCCAGTCTAACGGAAAATTTGCTGGCAGAAGAGAGCAGTTGTACATGATTACATAGTTACATGTGTAAGCGACTTTATATCACACACACATACATATACACGTGTGTGTGTTGAAAGTATATATACATATGTACTAGCATATGGCCAGAATCTCATCTGTTATAAATAACTGACTTCAATGGAACTGCACTGATTTACATTATCTGCAAATCTGGTCTCATGTATGTGTGTATATATACTTACATTTCCAAGTGAGAAACATCTACATTCTGCATTCTGACAATTATAGATCTGTTGGGTGAAATCCCAACCCAAGATAATGGGATTTTTGCCATGAACTTAATACAGCATTTTATTGGCTCTACTTTTTCTGTAAATTACTTAATCTAGGAAAGTATTTACGCTACTGTAATGCTTTAAAAACATGGCAAAAAATATTATGGTGATAGAGATAACCTAACAGATTAAACCTTGATATTCCGTGCTAAAAATGTTTGCTCTATCTAGACAACTTATCAGGAATTGAGAACTGCATCATGTTTCACACTTTGTTGATAAAGTAGCTAAAAGGAGGTAAAAAACTACTATTTTGCATGGCTTTTAACCACACTCAAATTACCAGTGTTTTACCATAGGAGTAGATTCGTTCTGAGAGAAAGTGATTATTTCAATTTATTCCTAATGGCCAGTACCTTTCCTCCTCTGAAACAAGAAACAACACTTGTTTCACCAGTGGATGATTATTGTTCAGCCCAGTAGAACTGTGAAAAAAATGTGAAGCAGAGAAAAGGGATTTTTTCAAATTCTAGTGATAAGCACTAGTTGTCTATTTAAAAAACTCTTATTCTTAGGTAAATCAACCACTCTTCATGCCACAGAACTAATTAGAGCTACAAAAATCTAGGCAAGTGTCACAAAACATTTTCTGCAAATTTTAAGTCAGATATTTTTAAAATTCTATGTCTTTGTTGTTTACCTTTGTTGTTTTTTGTTCAGAAACAAAATTGAAGAACATTTGATGGTGGAAAAGTTGGAGGAAAACAGTGAATAAAATGAGACTTGGAGAATGTTCATGGAAGAAGAACTCTGAATGTGTTTGAACTCAAGGTCTGATCTTAAGGCTATAGTTCAGCTCATCCTCAAAATAAAGAGGTCAACATCTTTCTCCACCCCTGGCCCAACCTCCCATAGTTTCCTTGTCTCTGCCTTTACACTAACGCCTAACCCCTACTGTGCTGGTATAGCATTTGTAAAGAAACCTATGTTGGGAATCTGATCCAACCAAAAACATAAGTAAACAGAGGGAAATAAGAGGCACTTTTAGCTGGATCAGTTCCTCCGTCTGGTTTACTGTCTGGCTGTGGGGATACTTGTGCTAGCACAAAATGAGGGGCAGGACACGGGAAGAACATGTGGTTGGAAAAAGGGGTGGGACTGGACTGCTGTTTGGTGATAGTGCTAGTGAATGCGAGTGGAAATGGATATCAAGTTATGTCAACAGAGTTGTTCTCATTCTATCAACAAAAATATGTCACTGGAATTCAGTAGAAATAATTTCCTAACTAATCATCACAACTGAAAATTGAAATACCAAACCCACCTTTAACAAACGTGTTGAGATCAAACTAGAGCACTAATTCCCAAACTGTAATCCATGGATCCAAAACATCAGAAAGAGAAGTTGCTTATGATTTGCAGAAAACTGACTTTTAAAATGCTATAAATTTTTCTCATAATGCATTTTATTAGATCTCTGCTGCTACCTTGGTTTTATACAAGTGTTATCAGGAGGGCTCACAACCTGCATTCATTATGCAGAGTAAAAGTGTCTACGGGCCATAGCATATTAATCCATCAGATTTAGAAGACAGAACTCAAGATATTGGTGCTGCCTGCCCTGTCACACTGCCAGACATTTCTGCTTCCATATACAGGTTTAAAAAAAAAAACAATATATGTGCTTATAGCATAGCTACCCCCTCTCAAAATCCAGTATATTAACTTAAAATGGACCACAGACATGAGCTTGTACTAACAGGATGGGTAAGTGCACATATCTGCTATGTTAATGTTCACTGTAGGGCCACCAACCTTCAGCAGAGGAGCAAGGAAGACTGCTGCTGGCGGTCATTTCTTAAATGTGCCAATGTTATCTATCAGATCCTGAGGATAGTTAAAAAGAAAACTGTAGTGTGAAAAAGAGAAACTTTGACTTTACAGACAATTAAAAAAAGTTATTCACAGAAATGGCCAAGGAAGAAATTTGTGGTTTTCTCGCTCCCACTTACATATTCATTTGTATGAATAGTCCCATTGCAACAAAAGCTACTGCCTGGGTGATTAACCACTCACCAAGGAATAGTCACAATTCAAATAATTTCATACTGTAAGCGCTTTTAAGAAAAATTGAGGATTTTCTCAAAGCAGCTCTTCAAAGGGAAGGAAAATTCAACCAAATATGGTTATTTTTCACCCTAAATTCTTTTAAAAAAAAGTTTGTTTTCTTCTTAACAGCTCTCAACATTATCTTCTACTGTGCATGGGGGTTCATTTAACTTCAGATTTACACTGATAATTTCATTTTGCTAAAATTATTTCTTTCCTCCTGCAAATCATTTTATTTTTTCCTAAGAAGTGGGTTCAACACACTCTGGTTTTTATCTTGACAAATACTTTTTTTTTTTTTTTTTTGAAAGTAAAACTAGGTATTTAATTTTCCTAATTGTGCCACCAGGTTGCAGTCAAAAGGAGCACAGGATGTGTTTCAAGATGAAACAACTCATGCTTAATCCACTCTACCCATATCTTCCCAGAAAAAGCTGAGGATCATCTTTTCTGAAAAGGGCATCTTTTCAAAGAGCTGTCATGTGACTATCATTGATTTTAAGTCAACCTTCCCCCTTCCCCCCAAAAAAACCCAGCTTGTAATATAGGCAGCAAAAAAAAAATCAAAACATGTCTATAGGAGCTTTTGTTTCTCCTTTGCAAGCTAAGTTGCCACAGTCAAGTATTTCAAACAGGGAGATGAAAAGATTTGATACACATGCTACTTAGTTTGCTCTGCTCAGTTATTTAAAATCAACTCAGATTTGAACGAACATTTACTAATTTTGGTTTAGAACATATTGTCAAAAATGTACTTCACTACTAGTATGTTTGGCTGAGCAATATGGTAATTACTATGGTCTGTTGAAGTCCAGTACTAAATGGACAGTGCATCAAAGATGTTTGAGAAAAACAATTCTTGAAATATAAAATCCGAGGATAACCTGTCCACAGGCAGTTTCCTCTTTACCACTGATATATGCCCTGAAACTTACAGTTTTGCTCTCATTCAAAACTAGTAAGCGTATGTGTGCACATGCATTTTGGAAAGAGAAAGATTCCCACCAAAGTATCAGCTACTAACCTGACAGTGAGCCCCACTCACTATGTGTGGTATTTCCTCTCATTACTCTTCTGCTGAATTTCACTCTGTTCCCTTATTCTTCTGTTGRTACTGTGCTCATTCTTTTTCTGCTCTACTATACACCTTCCCACTTGTCTTTTTATGGTAAATGGGCCTAAATTTTTTCAGTTTCTTTTCATATGAACAGTTTTCCACAGGCTGGTTTCTATAGCAGTCTCTGAAGTCCTCTCTTTGACAGACCATTTTTGAGATTGGGTGACCCAAATTAGTTATTTTGTACTGCACCCTAGTGATTTATATCCTGTCATTGTGGTTTTTTCTACATTATTCTCCATCCCATTCTTCCTCTGCCCTAAAAGGTTAGTACCACATACCCAAATGAGGCAGTACAACAGAAAACTGCTGTTGTCATGAAAAACATCATGGAGAACTTGGGATAAGACAGGAAATTGTATAAAACCCACAAGTCTACATACCAGATATGAACACTAAAAACTCCACCTGCCCTAGCTACAGACAGTATAGACACCCTGTTGACTGTATGTGCAAGACAAATATATATATATATATACAGGGACAGAAAATGCCATCTGCAAGTGTATCAATTGAACTGAAATGCTAACTGTGCGGACATGCCGAATCTAAGATGCCTGAGACACAAGAGCCAATGTTTTCTCTGTTTGCTGTGAGATTCTCAGGAAATGACAGTTGAGAGCAACCCAGTCAAGAAAATAAGAACTGGATGAGTGCAGATTTTCTTCCAGGAAAAGGCAAACGGAAGGAAGACGGAAGGAAAAAAAGCCCTTTCAACCTGCAAAGTATGAATAGCCTGAAATGACATTATATCTCAGGCTTTCCAAAGTGAGAACATTACTGTCACTGACAGAGTCTGACTGAGGAGGAGAATTTTTGGCAGAGAACAAGATGCTGCCTTCTACTTTCACTGTTCAGAGCAGTGGTGTCAATATTTCAAGAGCCAATGTCCATCAAGGAAAAAAAAAAGATCTGTTGTAAAATAACAGCATTGATCCAGGAGTCTGCAAAGGTAGAAGTAAACAATGCCACTATCAATAGAAGATTCTGACCTCAAAGGTGTATTTAACCTGGAGGTAAATGATATTGTTTTTCCACTGCGTAATGACAAGATTAGAATGGTTAGCTTTTCCAGGAAGGGTCCAAGCTTTGCTTCATGTTTGTATAGCACTTTGCCCAATGCAAGCACTTCTAAGCCACAGAAATAACAGTGTATCTAGCATACAGAATAAATGCAGCATCTCACAGGGATCTCCTTGTGCACTACAGTTGTCTCAGTCTCTCTTGAACTAACTTCTTAAACCATTTCTTAATAGGTACTGTTCTTTTTCTAGTACAGTTCTCAATAGCCTTTCCTTGTCACTTCTGAGATACTGGGACTTCTGAAGCCAGATTGCCTAGAAATCCCCACTCTTCACAGTGCTGAACAGTGCTGAAATCCTCAGTATAGACACTAGATTCATCGGTATCTAAGCCCAGTTCTGATGAACAGCACAATCATATTCTGGACATGGAAAAATTGACACAGGGCTATCAACATCCTAAAAAATCTTTCATTCCCACCAAAGCTCCAAGTCTTAAACACCTCTGAAGTCTCTCATTTGTGGTCCTGTTTCTTTCCCAAATCAGAGATTTGGAGCACAGTCAGGAAAACTCACATGTGTAAATCCATTCAAACCCATAAATCTGTTCCTCTTTGGATCCAGTAGCTGCAGCAGCTTCATTCCTGCACACAGGTCTTTCACTATATTAGGCGAGGGTGGAAGAAAAGCGTAAATAACATGGTTGAAAAAGTGTCCACATTACTGGGGGAAGAGCAGATGGTAGTTTTGTGTTGCATAGGAGGTGGAGTGAGACTCAGATGCGACCTAGCCCGCGCGGAGGTAGCGGCGGAGACATCCTGGAGTCCCCAGAGAGCTCAGGTTATTACCCTGCAGGACTCTCAGCGGGAAGCAGCTTGTACTGCTCACCACAAGGCGCTGAAGCGTGAGCATCAAACATCAGGCGAGTATTTCGGCTTCTTTGAGGGAACAGGGCAAAGCTCCTGAGGATGGAGGCTTGGCAGCCTTTCCCGAGCCAGCATGCCCAGCTGACGCACGAACATTTGCCTGGCTGCTGGTCTGGCTTGAAAGCATTGCTGAGTTTATTCAAAGCATAAGTCACCATGCTGGACAAAACGGTGCAAGCTTCAAATATCTCCCTGAGTCACAGGGACCAAGCTTGCACGCAGGGTACCCGGTCTGGCCTCTGGGAGAGTAAGGGAGGGACAGGGACAAGGAAGAGAGAAAAGGGTTTAGTTAAAATAAGAGGATTGATGGAAACAGGGACAGAAAGAGGAAGCAGGTAGGGAAAAAATAGAGAGAGAGAGAATAGGGAAGAAGCTGAGTAAAAAGAAAAATAATGGAAAGCAGGAACAAAAAAAACCCACTTGTAATAAGAAAGAGTGGCAGGGTCAGAAAAGAAATAGATTTAAGGGACAGATGACAGGTTTTGGAGAGATCACAGCATCTTACTCAAAGGATACTGAAGGATAAATAAGATTTGCARCACAGGTTAGGAAAAGAAGGAAAAAGGTTAAAGCAAAGTCAGAAGTATTTCCTTCCAAAAGCCTTCATCCATCCCAATGTTATTTACATGACACCTCCACAGCATTGTTACTCATTATAATTACATACATTTTGACTATACTTTATAATATATAAAAACTTATTGCATACATCTATATATTAATTATTAGACACCTATTTGCTTGTCAGATTCTGTGCTCACTTGCACAGTGTTGAAATACAAGTCAGTCAGCCTGAGTTGATGCAGCTGCATCAGTGAAAGAGAGACCGGCATCAGGCCTCTTCTATCAAAATTTAACTGTGTTGTCTCCACTGTGAGAAAGGCTGAGAGTAAACTAGAGTTTGAATACCTCTGTTTCTTTTAGCAAGGAAGAAATCATGGCACGTATGGTCTCGACTCTGTGAACTACAAAGCAAGCCAATTTGATTGTACATTGCCCAGCCAAGCCCATATTTTGGGCTTGAACAGTGCTTCAACAAATGAACAGTGCTTCAAGTTTGTCTCCTTGTAATATTCTCTCAACAGTCCCATAAACACAGTGCACAGAGGGCACTTTCTACTCCGATGTTCCTCAGTGTACCAGGGTGACAGTTTTGAAGAACACAGCCAGAAGAGTTTTATTCCTGGTATGACATAATTCCTGAAAGTACTGGGCAACTCAGTATTTCCTTAAAATACACTTAAAAAAAATAACACAGCGTGGATACTGAAGCTAAAGATAAGTGGTACTGCCATGCAGTAGGAATCATAGTGCAAAGGTTAATGTGGGAATGGCCCTATTATAAAAAATAAATAAATATTGGTTCAGTTCTCCACTCAAATATCTGGTCTTTCACTGGCATACATTTATTTAAAGGTTAAATCAGAGGTGGGAAGGGGGAGACAGTAATCTCAAATTGAGAAAAGCTGCCAAAACTGAACTGTTGAAGCAAATGCCAGGCCAGGCAGCGGGCCAGTTCACTTATCCTTACTAACCACCTGCAGGTTGTATTATCAAAGCCCCTGAAGTTTATTATTGCAGTTTATTATCCCTTCATTACAATATAGAAAAAAGGCAGTGATGTAAAACAAGTTTGACACCAAGTTTTTCCCTGATACTCAGTGCTGAAATCTATTCATGTTTGCATGTGAACAGGTTATAGGACAAATTTTTCCCATCTATCAGTGACGAACCAGATGCTCATGCACATATGTAACTTCTCATTGTTGTCGTGGGGAAAAAAACATTCTGTCTTTTGCATGAGAAATAGACAAAGTAAAAAAAAGGCATCTCATAGATAACATATTAAGTAACCATATCATCAAGGGTGTAGCACCATTGACTTCAGTGGAATTGTACCAAATATCTCACTTGCATCCTGGCCTCCACAGCTGAGCAAAGATCTTGCAGGACAGTGACAAGTGGATGACAATACCAAACTTAGTCATTCATATTAATATGCTTCAAATTTTGAAATGCAACTAAAAATAGTAGTCCTTGACTACTGCCTTTCCCAAGATTTACATTTTTACTGTATGTTTTGAATTGCATCATATGGCATTGGGTAGACAGCTTTGACAGTCAGAGATCCTATGGAAAACAAGATCTTGAAGATTTTCTCAGATTATAACACTTGAGTACAATGTAGCATGTGAATTTGTGTGTTTTGTTTGTTCTTATTTTAAATACAGGTTTTTGCTTTGTAGCGAAGGGATCAGACATACCCTATTTTATGGAAAAAAATTTTTTTTAATCAGATGGGCTGTTATCCCTAGCAGTGATTTAGTACAGTTATAGCTGTAACAATTTGAGAATATTACTAGGTCAATAAATTTTGTGAGGAAAGATCATATATGTTATGTAGACTAACTGACATATTTGGCAAAAAAAACAGACCAGCAGCAGATCTGCCTTCCAAAAAGGGTTAATCTGTTATTCCTGACTACACCAGCCACTCCAACGAAAGACAAAAGTTCTCCTACAAAATATGCCTAGTGTCACCTGCAAATTTAAAAGTAATGAGCCCAGATTTCTTTTTTTGGCAAACAGAGAAAAGAATCGTTTTAATATCAAGGACGCAGCCTTATAAAGATCCTTCCCAAGCAGTTAAAAGCAAGAGTAACAGAAGAGAAAGTAAGGAACTTTGCTGGACCACCATGAGGTGGAATAATGCACCCCGGGATCTGCTTTTTGGAGGAAGCTGTGTTCACAAGCAGTTTTTCACTGTGATGATAAAAATTCACTTAACCTAAGAGCTACTGCCCTTGGGGTGCATGAACCGGACAATTTATTTTATATTAAGGGTGAGCTTCTTCTGAAAAGTATTTGCCAAAATTGGACAATTCTAACTGCATTTTCTTGCTCTTTTTCATGCTACTTTTTGTTCCAAAAAGTAAAGAGAAAGTCAGAAGCTATTAAAAACAAACAGGAACTTCAGGGCTTCACCAGACTGTATCCCCCTGCAAATTTCATTGCAAATCCTTTTTTTTTTTTTTTTTTTGAGGGGTGGGGGAGAAAAAAAGAGAGATTTTTATGGTGTGAACAGCACAGTCTAAGTTAATCTCTGCTGTAAAAGGATGCAGCTCCATCAAGCTCAGTAGCACTACCTGCCAACAGATCACAGCTGAAATTTTCCTCCTCTCATTTAACAAAAATGCAGTCATACTTCAAATTTTATTGGTGTGGTTCTATCAAGAAAGACCTAAATAAATAAGTGATATATATTTTATCCACAAAGATCTTTGTTAATTTTGTCAGCCCAGACACTACTTAAAGCTGACTTTCACAGGGATGTGTATATTTGCAGGTCGGGTTCATCAAACATTCATTGTTCAATACTGTGACAGCTGGTGGCGGGTGTACATACTCTTCCCTTGTTTGGTTTTCTGATAGAACCTGTCAAGTACTGGATGTCTGTAGCTGAATTTGTCACCCTCTCAGCAAGGTTATATCTTTTCTTACTATCAAATACAACAATAAAGAAAAACTCTACCAACTCAAATGCTATTTTTTTAAGCTCATCTAGCAATGCAAAAGCATGGGTATTACTCCAAACAGCCACTAACAAATAGCCAGAGTTCATTTTTGATGAATAATTCTAACAGACTTTAAAATCTGAAAATCACAATTGTGAAAGCGCTTATACATGGAATATAAAACACAAGAGGAAGGAAAAAGAAAAAAAACTATCTGCATTCATGCAATATTCAGAACAAGAACTTGCAGGAGTCTGCCAGATTCACTGACTGATGACGGGATAGAAAGTGTCTGAAAGTCTTTTTCCTCACATAAACTGAATTCTTTCTGCGAGGAAGGTGGTTAATTAAGAAAAAAAAAATACAACAAAAAACTCCCAAATGCATTCCTATTTACTTTAGCCTTCCTAAAGACAAGCATTTACATGTGATTACACTAATATGCATTGTTTCTGCAAAAATAACTATACTGCTAGACAGAATATGGGACAGGGATAACTATGAAATTCAGCAATCCTGGAAGAATGACAGGGAAAGAAGTATGTGACTAAAAGTGCCCAAATTAATTGGATCAACAATGTTCAACACATTCAAGAAGTTTGAAAAGTCCCTGACCAATTCATCAAGTCACTTAAGCATGTATTAAACTTTAAGCAGTAGCTGACCCATCCTAAGCCACTGGCTGCTGGATTAGGTCCATACCTAGTGAATTATAAAGTGAACTATAAAGCAGATTCTGATCCCATCACTGTTGACAGAACAACCACTGTCCAGAGCAGATTTTAGATACTCAGGTATAGTGTCACTGTCTGGGCAACACAAAATATTTCTGCCCCGTCAATGTACCCTACAGTGGGATCAGCTAGGGGGTATTGCTAGAATGAGCAGCAGCCACAGGAAGGATCAGTCTTTACAAAGACTTGGTGATTTTGCTTGCCTTTCAGTTCCCAGGCCTGAATACAGATTTGCTGCTTTGGGAAATCTTCATCAAGCTAAATACTGAAGTATTAGTGACTCATGGCAGGTCAAAAATGGGAGCAGGATAGTTAAGTGTAGAAACTGTTAGAATCTTTCTTCATATAGAGAGAAGGAGAGATACATGACATATAAGAAACAGCCATTCTACATAGACAGAGACCACAGCTGTCCAATGAAACTCAAATGTGATAAGGAGGATGACATCAATACAAATAAACTACCAGGCTTGCCAAGTGATTTATGCATTTCTGAGCACAATGTAAATCCACACTTTGATCTGTGGTTTAACCCTATACATAATACAGAGATAGCACTGGTTATAGCAGTGGTCTAAAGTACTGATAAAACATCATAACAAAACAAAAGACCAAATCTAAAAGGCATTTAATTGCAGAATTTAAGGAATTTAATCACATTTAAGTGCCTAAAGTTCATAAGAACTCTGATGAAATTTAACAAGTGCTGAAATTCCACTAAAGCCAAAAAGAAGTAGATACCTAGGCTGCTTACACGCAGCCTGAATGCACAAATTCCATGTGCCACATTCTTCCCTTTGCAAGGCTGTCCTGCAATATTTCAGTCCACAGATCAGAATATATATTTCTCTCCTTTCTTCTGTGAAGCTCTCCTCCCTTCCCCCACCCAACATGGACACACAAACAAAACCAAAGACAGAATAAGCAAAGCACCAAGAAATGAAGCTTATTGTGCTTGAGACAAATTTAAATTAGGATTCTCCTGAGAATGACATTGGAAAGATATTAATCAATGTACACCTAAATCTGTGCTTCGAAAGAAAAAAAGAAGAAACAGAAAGAAAAAGATAGTTACATCTTTTAATCAACATGAAAAGAAGAAAAGGAAACTGTATATTATTACCAGGAGACAGGAGATCAACAATCCATTTTAGGCATAAAATGTATAAGAAACTCATTTCTTTCTTATTCATGCCATTCAAAAAAGAAAATAACTACACAGTTCTAGTAATAAAAAAAAATTGATATAATTTGGGCAAAGTCCGATCTGCAGAGAAACCCTTCACTCAATTTGGCTCAGTATTTAAAGCACAGGACTAAAGAATTTCTCATATGCTCAAAGCTAGACACAGGCTTAAGTACCTTGTTAAACCAAGACATCTGTTCTCTCTAAGGTAAGACTACAAAGAGAACTTTCCCCTTTGTTTTGTCAAATGACCTGGACAGACACAAGAGGAAAACCTATTGCCTCTAAAAGTCCCATAATTTCACTCTGTTTTCAGACACTTTGACAACTTCCTTGAAAAGTGGTTCACGTTTCATTCTTGATCTTGAACAGCAACGGGGTCATATTCTGCTTTCAATTACTCCATCACCATTGCCTTTTTGAACTACTTGAACAATTATTCTCCTAAGCTTTAACTCCACGACTTAAGGGGATGCTGATGAAAAATAAGAAAAGAAAGCTAAACTTTGAAATCTCTGCAAAGCACAAGTATCATCAGAGCCTTGCTCGGAATTTGCTTTCAGAGCCTCAGTGTAACACTCTCACTGAATACCTGCAGCATTCCAATTACTGCATCGGGTTTAAATACCAGCTCTGTTGAGACTATTGTTGAAAGTATCTCCGTTGTATCCTCAGAGGCAAGGATGACTTGTGAGATACCAATGTATGTGCTATAATAACCACTCTCTCATGTATTGTACTATATGCACGGAAACAAATGCCTTCATGTTTGATCTCTTCAAGAGCAAGTCCTGTCTCTGCAGAGGAAGGAAAGAATTTCCCTTCCTGCAAGAGAGACATGAAAGCAGAGCAGGTGGGTTTTACGAGGTCTGAACTGCTTTTTATTTTTGAGCCTTTCCTGCTCTAGCTGGAGTTAGATTATGATAAGAACTGACTGTGCCACCAAAGCATTTTCATGACCTACAAATTACCCCAGGTTTAAGAGCTGGTATATCCTACACTGCAAGAGATTCTGAGGGAAGTGTGCCTACAAGAGACATCCAGGCATTTTTATAAACTCTTCAGGCTTCTGGTGTCTTGTGGTATCATATGTGAACAATCAAATCAGTTCTGATTTGAACGCTGTCACTTGGATTAGGGTTTATCTATCGCATGGTAGCACTGAGTTAGCAGGCCGCGGAGATGAATAGAAGTACTGATTGCTGAACTGACAGCCTTGAAGATGAGTAGCATTATTTTATCACATCCTTCTTTGCAGCATGTGCCAGTGGGTTTTAGCTGTCACATTTTTTTAAATTATCAAGCCTCAGAGTAAGTAACAGGGCTGGTTCCTTAGTGCTTAAGAGTCCCCTTCTCTCCCTCTGATCCAAACCAAAGCTATTGGCTTTTATTTTGTGAAATTGTATACTTGTAGATTAATTAGAATAAACAAAAGACTTTGTTCTGCAAACCACAACATAGCTATTAATTTAGTGGCTGTTAGGGGGCCTGTTTTCCAGTGCACCTTTTGTTAACATTAGGCCTTTACAAATGGAATAAATCACAACAGAGGTGTTTAAACCCACTTGCAAAAGTAAAAGCCTCATGTATTTTTAAGCCACCTTCTTTGTAATACCTATTAAAGTTCCTTATCTAGGAACACATTCCAATCGCAACATGGTTTTGCACATACCATCCTACAGCTTGCATGCATGTGTATGTCACATGTAGTTGCCATTTCTCATTCAGCATTTTCTGATATGCCTACCTGCCCACTGCCCTCAGGTCCATACTTCTGAAGACTGCTTCTAACAATATTATGAAGAGCTACAAAAAGTCACCAGGAAGCTGAAGACACTCATTGCATACTCGCTGCCCACCAGGTTCAACTGGATCAGTTTATGGATTACAGCACATGGCTGCCAGTGTAACCAAAGGCACCAGGCACGAACGAGTCTCAAAAGGGTGTGTGTGKGGGGGGATTGTGGGAACTGTTGCCAGCTTAGACAAGAAGAAGTCTCAACAGGAGCCTCAGACAAACATACCCAAGGACACAGGTGCAGCTGTGACCCATACATCCTGAGAAAGTACAGATAAACCAGCAGAAGCCAGTTGGAGCCAAGATTGGGACTGAGACATTTTTTCTCAAACAAGCAAGGGGGCCAAGTTGAGACCATGTATGGAAAAGTAGAGCAAAGTTCATGGCAAGACGCTGAGTGACACCTCTTCTGACACCACCAGGGACCACCAGAGACCCCCACAGAAGACCCCCAGAGACTCAGACCGCGTGTGTAATGATTATGTAAATGTAGTAATTAGTTCTAATAAATAGAATGAATATGTATAATCATTCCTGGAACTTTAATGCATATGTATATGATAGAGCAATATAAACTTTAGATGATGCGACACATGGTGTGCACATTGGGTGGAGCTATCCCCCGTGTACCCGGCACCGTAATGAGAATGCCTGCTTCTTAATGCTACATTGGTGTTAAGGAGTTTTTCTCCCGATTTCGGTGAAACCAGCAGTAGCAAGCGACTAGACCCAATAACCACAGGGCCTGTCCCATCATAAGCACCTGTTTTCTTCCTGTTGTGGATTTTTGCCTGTTCTAACTGAAACAGCTCCACATCCCTGAAGACACACACAAAGGCTGCAACAGAGTGTCATTAAAAATACTGATCTATGCCACAGGGATGGGTACGTTCCTTTGATCTCTAGTTGGACGCACGACCAGTCAAGTGTGCTTTCCAGGCATGGTGCAGTGCGATGCAGAGATGGTTTGGGCATTGGAGACCCCTTGCACATGTCAGCCTCGCACTCTGCCCAGGCTTATTAGTTAGACTGACAGTGTATTAACACCGCAAATGTTAGGCTGTCCAAAAATGATCAGTTAAATGAATCAGGCAGTTTTCATGGGTATGCAAAGCATTGCCACTTACTGTCACCTTATCCAGCTTACAGCAACCCACCCCAAACCTGTGTTTTGCAAATACACACCAAGGCCAAAGTAACTAATTTCCAGGACATCTAAATCCCATTTCCTACTAAAGATCTATCATAAGTGACAAGACTTCTTTAACAAATTGACGATTCTAGGTTTTCCAGAAAGTTTGTGAATAAATCCATCCTTCAGATACTGCTCCACAAACAACAAAAAATATACTCACCAGACAGTGCAATTATAGATTCCTCAAAAAAGCCAAAAAAATCAATGGAAGCTGAGACCACTCAGCGCCCCGGAAGGTTTAGACCTTTGGGGAACTTTCCTTCAGCCAGTTCTTATGAACAATACCCAAATATTCAACACCCCAAAACATAAAAGCTGAGAGGCTAATTACTTCATTTATCATGATTTCATTTTCCGTAGAAAGCAATTTAATTCTTATCCTTCCTAATAAAAGAAGTAGTTTATCATCTCTCCCACCAGTCCYGAATTAGGCTGCACAGATGCCTCCATGACAGCAGATCAAATGTCATGATATTTCTTACCTAAAAGGGCACTGCAGCTGAGGGTATCAGGAACTGCACTCACATTAAAATAGATTCTTTTAGCATTTATGTTCAAAAAGACAATATTGAAAATGATTCTGTCATTTTTGGAAGCTTCTTTGGATTAGTTCTTACAATATAAATAATGATTGATACAAAATACTCAGGAAAGAAAATCCCTCTGATGGGGAAAGGAAAAAAAAATTACCATGAGGCCACTTGCCTTTTAAGGACAGARAAAATGCCCAGACAAGGGATTTGAGAAGCTTTCACAAAGCAGAAGTCTCCTCACAAAGAAGAAACAATTTAACCAATGTAAGAAAAGCAATTTTTAGCTTCACTGTCATAATTCTCAACTGCAGAGCTTTACAGTTTACAGCAGGACAAAGGGAAGCACCAGTTCTTTTGGACTGATGTTGAATGAAAGTTTAAAATAGGAAACACTGATACACAGCAAGTGAGAGCTGAAAGGTCCTAGTACAGTGATACACAATTTTATTTCAGGTTAATTTAGTGGATTGCCATCATCCATTTCCTTTTGAATTAAAACAAGAAGCAGTAGTATTTAAACCTATTTCTTAAAGTCTGGGACATATTTTAGTATAAGGGAAGATTTGGAGTTGCTAAACAGAGGGCAAACATTTGAAAAACTGGGGGACTCATAAGACTACAATGCATTGGAAATGGTGTATTTTTCCTTTTGAAATTATTCTGCAAACACAATTCCACAAAACAAAACAAAATGAATCATTCTTAGAGGTGGAAGAAAATAAAAACAAACTAAATCATATTTTCAAATGACAGGAAAAGCTTTAAGTGCATTTTTCAGATCTATCCATAGCTTCACACAGAGGTGCATGAGATTGGGTCAGAATATGTATTTTGGTACTGGAGCATGAGGAAATGCTGTGGAGGAGTTAAGATTCAAATGAGCAAAGCTGGCAAAAGTCAAGATAGAGAAAAGATGAGGCTAAAGATAAAAGAGGAAAAGAGAAACGAGAAAGACAAGGCCTTCATAGGTCTAAGTCTCCAAAGGCATGTGTGCACATCCAAAAAATCACCTCACTGTACAGAGAGTATAGGTGATCAGGGTGGCATATAGAGGGAAATCCATCTCCAGCATTCGAAGCACTAAGCCCCTTCCCTCTTAGTTCTCTATTCAAAGCCATATGATCTGACAAATACTGGATTTATCATTTCAGGGTGAATTTCTCTTGAGAAAGCAACAGGGGGGGAAAAAAAAGTGGGGCAAGAGTGAAAGAGATGTCCCGCTTGTTCCTGGCCTCTGGGACCACTCCTCCGACGTGGGTACAGCTCTTCTGGATGGGGCCTATGGTGGAAAAGATGAGCAGAAACAATGGGAAGAGGGCAAACAGAAGCTGTTTAATCTGCCACCAGAAGCTGAGCCCAGGCCTCTAAAAGAGTAGTACCATGGGAAGCTGACTGTCAARCTGGTGCTTGGTGGCACCAGTTTGCCTCCTGAAGTACTGCCTTAACTCCAGAAGCCCTCCTTAAACACAGCACCGCTGCGCATGCCTGATTTGCGGCATTTGCCATCCCCTCGCCCCAGCTGCTGGAGTCTTCCCAGACTGACTAAAGAAAAACACATGCTCAAATACTTTACCGAACTGAGGCCTAACTGCTTAGTGGTTCTCTTGGGAGGAAGATGCTACTTATCTTACAAAACTGGGATTTTTTTTTCCATATTAATATATCATGGTTTCTTATAGTACAAACAACATTATTTTTCAAGTGATGAAAGAGGAATTACCTGCTTAAGACCTGTGTCACTTATGCGAGTAGTAAAACCTTCTGTACAAGGTATTCGTATGTGGACACACAATTTCTTAAAACCTTACAAAACTTGAAAATGACGACTTTGATACAGTTTCTCTTCGCTGTGTTTTTGATAGTCTGAAAACACTTCGGCTTACTTCCTTCCCCATCTCATTTTATATGGCAGAATTATTATCAATTGTGCTTTGACTGTGCTTTTACAAGACAGCATATATTTAAAACAATCAAGGACTGGAACCATATCTACAGTGAAGCTTTTTCTTCTTCCTTTTTTATCCCACAAACAAAGATAAAAAAATAAAATTCATATCCGGACTAACACTCAGCGTAAAAAATATTAACCTGGAGCAAATTTTTATGCAGGCAAGTTATAAATCCCTGAAAATATTACAGTAGCAAACCAGACTGACCTTTAACTCTAGGATTGCAAATGGTAATACTATAATAATTGTGTATGTCCTTTTATTGTGCGACTCCTCTCTCCCCCAGCCCACAAGGAAACGGGAAATGATGGCCTTTAGCAATCCTTTAAATTGAAGGTATAGGGATGCCTTACGTTTATTCCCAGTTATATATAACCATGTAGTATTATTATTATTTATATCTTGCTGGCGGCATTTGGAATGCAGCTGCTCCTATGGGTAGCCTTGTAAAGGAAGGTGCTATATGTTTTGAACAAGTATTAAATGTGTACAGGAGATGATGCTATATAAATACTTTCTTTTCACATTTTTGTGAACTAACACAGCAGTCTCTGAAGAGAGAAGGATTCCACGCAGTGTTCAGCAATCTCAAAACTAAGCAAGATTTAAAGAAGGGTTGGACGTTTATATAGATAAGAATAACCAGCTTTATAATAGTTGATAGAAGCTGGGAAACCACTGACCAGGAAATAAAGTCGAGTGTTTCATGTTTAAAGTACTCTCTAATGGAGGTATTTAGCTAAGCTCTTGATTGCCTTCCACAGGCTTAGTGTGGGGGTCTCTTTCACTCTTCCTTGGAGAATGCTGCAAGAATCCTGGACTAGGCAGGGGAGGGCTGACCAGCACTACAAATTCTCCTGTTATTAGGATTTTGCACAGGCTGGCACTGCTAAAGATCAAAGGTGCAGTGCAAGTTTGCTAGAGTCAATGAACAAACAGAAAATGACAAGACCCCAGGATGTGCTTTGTTTGCTGTGGAAAATAACATTTTCTGTTTTTTTTAAATGTTGCTTCCAAGTTCTGACCAAACAACAGACACTGAATTGAATAGCCTTCTCTCCTCCTCTCAGGGACATATATCCAAGAGGCAGTCTGATCTAACTTTGTTCCTTATGCAGGGATAAGATTAACACACACATATAAAGTAAAACTATTGAGCTATTTTAATACTTCTTCTGTCATGCATTCTGGACCCTCTAAAGTTGTCACCAGCTACTGTTTCATTTAATTCCCTAGCCTTCAGGGTAATGTAAGAAAATTGAAGAGATTAGAAGCTCTCTCTTTCCTGTTCAATGCATTTGTGTTGCAGTAAATTGGTACCAACCTTCAATCTCATGGTCAGGGCTCTCCAGGGTCCTTCCAGTGATATGACAGAGCAGTCAGCTTGATAAATGGTGCACACCCCGTCCAGCCCCATGGAGAAAGCTTTCCTCCCTGCCGCCGCAGTTGTCTCTCCTGCACTAGCAAAGAGAACACACTTAGCTGCCTTATTGCACCAAGGAACCTCACTATTATGTTTAGGCTGTCTGTGTTAATTAGAAGATACATTTTTTCCCTAATTAGTTATTTCATGCACAGTGGCAAACACAGGATATGGCCTTGTTCTGAACTGGAGGGAAAGAAAAATCCTCAGCTTGGAAAATGACTTATGTTAACAGTATTCCCTGGTCTCAAAATATGAAAGAAAAAGGCCAAAAATGAGAACCCTAAATAACCTTAAATAAAAGATATTCACTAAAAACCTGGCTGAGTAAAGTAATCAAACTCATGCTTAACTTTAAGCACACAAGCAACCCCTTATAATGCAGGGGAACTTCCCACAGTGTTACATTATCCTTATTGGATAACTTTGTGGAACTGTAGGTAATGGATAAGGCGTTAACATATGCACTGATATAAGCGCTGCATTAAAGTCCATTTAGCAAAACATTTAAGCAAACGCTTCTTTCATAGTTAGGTTCACTTTGCTTCAGCAGTACTTTAGCACCTGCTTCCCTAAACCAGCACCTGCATTCTTTCAGTAGTGGGGAGGGGTCATTGTTTTTCAACTGTGTGTAAAAATATAAAAGGGAGGTGGAGAGTAGTGAAAGGGCCTTAAAAATCAGATTAAAAATCAGATTTGAAAACTCTTCTCTTCCCAGAAACCTCACCTTGAATAGCCAGGCATCTATGTGTTTGTGAGCACAACCATATATGTCAAATTTGCTCGTGCAGACAGTGGATCTAAAAGGACGTAATGTGAAGTTTATATTAGAGGAAAGGCTAGAGGATTTAAATAAACAAGTCTTAAAACATCATTCACACCAAATAAGCATGTGGAGGAACAATTTACAGCAGGACAAAAAATGAGGGGTCAGTTTCACTGAATGATATATTCATTAATTGCAATTCACACTTGATGAAGATCAGTCTGTGTTTTAACTGCTTAATGCAATTGCCTATTAAAATCTATGATGGCTTTACACAAAATAACAGAAAATAATAATAATTACATACCTTTAAAGAATACTATTAAGCAGGCTACACATGCACTAAAATCAATCATTTAATAAAGAGTCCATGGAAAATGACTGAAGAGAGATGGATCGCTTGCCATAAAGGGGTTAAGATAGGCCTTACTTAAAATGAGTACACTGTGGATTTCAAAACATATCACGTGTTGCACACCAAAGTCAGATTGGCTGCTCTGGCCTATTCTAAACCTGCAGAAGAACAGACCTGCCATTTTACATCAAATTGCGTGTTGATAGCCTTTCTTTATCTCTTCCCATTGTGCCTCTGGCTTTGCACAAGGCTGAGAGAACAGTGTGTGATATAGACCATACAGTGATTAATACTTGCCAGTAAATCCAATGGGGGTGAATTAAGGACAAAAGGAACAATTTTATCTCTAAATTCCTCGCATTCGTGCATTTGCCAGAGCCTTAAGGCTAGATGTTCAAAGCAGTGTGTGCAGTGCTAGTTGCCTGTAGCCACTCTTTAGGAACACAAGTTGATTTTCAAATTGCCAGGAAGAGATTTTGGGTGAAAAACATATGCAGTGCAAGAATCAAGAGGAGCTGGAAAAATCCTAGGACTCCAGATGGAATTACAATTTGTTCTTTCTAAACAGGCACACTACCTTTCCCAAGATTACAAGGAAGGCAGGAGACCTATAAGCAACCAATAAAGCCTCTTCTGATCAAGTGAGCTGCAGTTCCTGAGGTGGATCCTGGTGCAGATGATCAGATTCAACATTTGTGTGAAAGGTCTCCCAATCAGCTGATAGCTGCTTTAATTTTCAGCTGCAGGATTGAGGAAAGTCAGTCTCTCAGGCAATCTGCACCAATTATCTCAGCATCACTCTGTCTTCTGCCCTCCCTGTCCACAGCTGGGGCTATGCTGTCCCAGAGGTATGGATCAGGGACAGCGGCTGTTGTGTGACCTGGTGGTTTCCACAGAGGAATGTTTTCAATCTAATTAAAAACAGGGATTGAATCTGCCACATCTTTTATAAACAAGCTTAGCAAACATGAACTGAGAAGGTGCTACTGAAGTAAAACTAGCACAAGATCTATACAACTCTTACTTAAACCTTGCCTGCAATACCTTTGGCAAGACAAGGACAAAGAAAAGATTTGGAGATATTATTTTAGCATGTTTCTTGACTCCAGATCATGACTGAATTTGATCTTTTTCAACATTTTGTCCAGTTTGAGAATACAAAGAACACTCAATTCATACAGCTAGTGGCATTATGGTATAAACAAGGTATTTGCACTAGAAGGGAAAAATCCCATGTGACTAAGGAAACTAACCAGATGTCTAAAGGATGTTGCTCACTCCTGCTAATACTGAGCTCTGACGATAGTGGAAGCTATGGGAGCAGGAGATGCAGATACTTCTAAAATGTGGATAAGGGATACATATACTCCCTCAAAATCCACATAAGGATCTTGAAGTTTTCTATATCCACTGCTGTACCTCAGGTTAGCAGTATGAATGCATATTACTGAACAAAGTTTTATCGTTATAGGATCACTAGTGGCTTCAAATTCATTGTTTCCCTAGGGAAAACCTAATGAAGACAAACTTTTTGCATTTTGCTTTTCACAGAATCACAGAATGGTTGAGGTTGGAAGGGACCTCTGGAGATCATCTAGTCCAACCCCCCTGCTCAAGCAGGGTCACCTAGAGCACGTTGCACAGGATCGCATCCAGGCGGCTTTTGAATATCTCCAGAGAAGGAGACTCCACAACCTCTCTGGGCAACCTGTGCCAGTGCTCTGTCACCCTCACAGTGAAGAAGTCTTTCCTCATGTTCAGATGGAACTGTCTGTGTTTCAGTTTGTGCCCGTTGCCTCGCGTCCTGTCGCTCGGCACCACTGAAAAGAGTCTGGTCCCATCCTCTTGACACCCTCCCTTAAGATACTTGTACACGTTGATAAGATCTCCTCTCAGCCTTCTCTTTTCCAAGCTAAACAGGCCAAGCTCTCTCAGCCTTTCCTCATAAGAGAGATGCTCCAGGCCCCTAATCATCTTTGTGGCCCTTCGCTGGACTTGCTTCAGTAGTGCCACATCCCTCCTGTACTGGGGAGCCCAGCACTGGACGCAGTACTCCAGATGGGGCCTCACCAGGGATGAGCAGGGGGGCAGGATCACCTCCCTCGACCTGCTGGCAACACTCTTCCTGATGCAGCCCAGGATACCATTGGCCTTCTTGGCCACAGGGGCACATTGCTGCCTCATGCTTAACTTGGTGTCCACCAGCACTCCCAGGTCCTTCTCCGCAGAGCTGCTTTCCAGCAGGTCAACCCCCAACCTGTACTGGTGACTGGGGTTATTCCTCCCCAGGTGCAGGACCCTGCACTTGCCTTTGTTGAACTTCATGAGGTTCCTCTCTGCCCACCTCTCCAGCCTGTCCAAGTCTCTTTGAATGGCAGCACAGCCCTCTGGTGTATCGGCCACTCCTCCCAGTTTTGTATCATCAGCAAACTTGCTGAGGGTGCACTCTGTGCCTTCATCCAGGTCATTGATGAAGAAGTTGAACAAGACTGGACCCAGGACTGACCCCTGGGGGACGCTGCTAGCTACAGGCCTCCAACTAGACTCTGCACCGCTGATCACAACCCTCTGAGCTCTGCCATTCAGCCAGTTCTCAATCCACCTTACTGTCCACTCATCTAGCCCACGCTTCCTGAGCTTGTCTATGAGGATGTTATGGGAGACAGTGTTGAAAGCCTTGCTGAAGTCAAGGGAGACAACATCCACTGCTCTCCCCTCATCTACCCAGCCAGTCATTCCATCAGAGAAGGCTATCAGATTGGTTAGGCATGATTTCCCCTTGGTCAGCCCATGCTGACTACTCCTGATCACCTTCTTGTCCTCCACATGCTTGGAGATAGCCTCCAGGATGAGCTGCTTCATCACCTTTCCAAGGATGGAGGTGAGGCTGACTGGCCTGTAGTTCCCTGGGTGCTCCTTCTTGCCCTTTTTGAAGACTGGGGTGACATTGGCTTTCTTCCAGTCTTCAGGCACCTCTCCTGTTCTCCATGACCTTGCAAAGATGATGGAGAGTGGCCTAGCAGAAACATCTGCCAGCTCCCTCAGCACTCATGGCTGCATCCCATCGGGGCCCATGGATTTGTGGGTGACAAGTTTGCTTAAATGATCTCTAACCCACTCCTCCTCCACCAAGGGAAAGTCTTCCTTCCTCCAGACTTTCTCTCTTGTCTCCAGGGTCCGGGGTTCCTGAGGGCTGGCCTGAGCAGTAAAGACTGAAGCAAAGAAGGCATTCAGTAACTCTGCCTTCTCTGCATCCTTCATCACCAGGGCACCCACTCCATTCAGCAAAGGGCCCACATTTCCCCTAGTCTTCCTCTTGCTACTGACGTATTTGAAGAAGCCCTTCTTGCTGTCCTTGACATCCCTTGCCAGATTTAATTCCAAACGGGCCTTAGCCTTCCTCGTCGCATCCCTGCATACTCTGACAACGTTCCTATATTCCTCCCAAGTGGCCTGTCCCCCTTTCCACTTGCTGTATACTTCCTTCTTCTGGCTGAGTTTTGCCAGGAGCTCCTTGCTCGTCCATGCAGGTCTCCTACCTCCTTTGCTTGACTTCCTACTCATAGGGATGCACCGCTCTTGAGCCTGGAGGAAGTGATGTTTGAATATTAACCAGCTCTCTTGAACACTCCTTCCTTCTAGGGCCCTCACCCATGGGATTCCTCCAAGTAGGTCCCTGAAGAGGCCAAAGTTTGCTCTCCTGAAGTCCAGGGTTGCGATCCTACTTGGTGCCCTGCTGCCTCCTCGCAGGATCCTGAACTCCACCATCTCATGGTCACTGCAGCCAAGGCTGCCCCTAACCTTCACATCATCAACCAGTCCTTCTWTGTTYGTTAGTACGAGGYCCAGCAGCACACCTCTCCTTGTTGGCTCCTCCACCACCTGTGTCAAGAATTTATCATCCATGCTCTGCAGGAACCTCCTTTTTTTGCCACTGTCCCTGTTCATCATGGTTATACCCTGTGCAACATTCACACAATGAAGTGAGCAACTCCTCTGAGTGTCATGAGGTCTTTTCAAGGCGCCTCCACCAACTCGTATCACCAGTGGGGCCAGCTGAGGACAATAACATATTCACTCAGTGTTGGTTCTAAAATAGACTGGACTCGCTCTTAAAAAAACATGAATAGAAGGAGTAAATCACCCTAACTTTAGTGAACTAGCACAGCCTATTTTCATTCACCAGTGTCAGGTCACCATGGGTGCCTTATTCAAACAGAAGAAAATTTTACACACAGAACAGTTGCTGCAGTTTTATACTACCTGTGTAATAATTCATGGCCTGAGTAATAAAGAACTCATTAAACCTATTCCCTGCTTCTCCTTTACACATAGACCTCCCAGCAGTTTAAGCCATGCATAATGAGTCCAAGTATTTTAAGGGACAGTGTTAAAATTATCTACTATTCTTTTATATCTGAAATTGTTCTTTTATTTTCCTCCACTACATTGCAAGCATAACTAGGAAACAACATATTACCCTAATTACATGTTATTTATTAGGCAGGAAGCAAATAAGTCATTCAAAGACAAATCCCTGTAGTTATTCATGGAACTGCTTTAGATGACAAAGATATAGTAAACCAAGCAATCTTTCATTATATTTATTACACACTCTTTGTACTAATGAACAATAAGGCTTTGCTGAAATAATGGCTTCTGTTCTGAGTTGTGGTAAATGCTATACAGGCAATATTCATCAAAAGCATGTCAAAGCCATGGATGGCCTTTATTTCTTTTGCTTGCACTTGAGGAAATTGGGTAGCTGGTGAACAACAGTGACTTGGAGGATTTAATAAACATAATGTAAAATAATTAGTGGCTTTAAAAAAAACAACATGCATAATAAACTGGTGGTAGCTCGACCTCTGAGAAATACACAGTGGTGAAGATGCCAGCAATTTATTTTTATAACCCCTACCTCTGGAAAAGCCTGTGCATTCTCTTTACTCTCGATACGGGAGACCCATTCTCTGTGTTGTAAGCAAGTATTAAAATTGCACCATAGTGGGATGAAAATTTCTCATTAACTTCACTCATCACTTGGAATTAATGAATGCTCTAAAGCGAAAGAAGTAAATTTGAATATGAAATCACAAAGAAATATAAAGAATTTTACGAGAAGAAGGTGGCTTTGGACTTGATTGTTTGAGTATTTTAGGTTGGGTTTTAAGTACTTTTTAGAGAAGAAATTGGAATCTCTATCTTTTTCCTCCCACGTAGAAGTCCTACACAAAATGTCATGTAAACACACTCTCTTTCTTCCTAGTGAATATCTATTTTCTCCAAACAAGCTGACACAGAATGAGACAACATAAATATATCCTTGAGTCTGATGGCTAGGATCATCTCCCAGCAATTGTATTCAAATTCTCTTTTATGCTTCAAGTATTAAAGAACCAGATCTCCAACAGTCATGGTGAAAGCTCTATCATTCTGGGGCACTGAATCCAAGCTCTAGCCATCTTGCTGTTGCTCTAGGCTTGATCTGGTAAAAATACGCTAAAAATATCTGTTGGACAAGGCCTTTCAGGTAAGATAGGCAGGACATTGCAATGAACTACGTGCTCAAATGCTTAGCATTACCAAGATTTAAGAAGTTCTGGACAACCACAGGAGACACATTTAAGAGTCTTGGCTACATATTCACTTTGGGGAATTAAGACTTGGGACAGCAATTAAGAAATTAAGTGTTCACAGCAACTACACAAAAATTTAGGATCTGCATTTTGGACCCAGTTACCTTGATAGTAATTAGCCAAAACTCAGGTTCCTTTTTGAAATATAGGATAGAGTTCAGCATGAAAGATTTATGTTAGTGGTGACTTGCTATTCCAGGCCAAGATAAGAAGCCCATCCAGTCTGATATCCTGCTTCAAGAGACAGGCATTTCAAAGGAATTTGACTTCTTTAATCCTAACTCACTGTATGCCTTCCTAAATGAAGAATGATGTAAATGTTCACTGGGGAAAAAATAAAAAATCTAATTGACCCTTTCAGAAATCTTCCATAAAAATTAATTGGTCTGCCTCACAAAAAACAGCATTAAATGTGTAATTTTTTTTAGACGAGTTGGGTAGAAAGATGGGAGAAACACTCACTAACACTGCAGAAGAAAGATTCTCAATCTGTAAATGCAGTCCAATAAAGTCAGTCCAATAAATCTATTCCTTTATCCTTCCATCCCTATTTTTTGAGAATTGAATTGAGCAAGCCAAATTAATTTACAATAATAATGACATGTTTGTGTCTTTAATTCCTTTAGAAACTCATGCTTATTTTTATAATTGCTCTCATGTTTGTTCTCAATGAAAATGCCCTATTTGGATCTATTCCTATTAACCTCGTGAATGGGACTGCTTTTATGAGAAGACTCATGGAGTTTGGATGGGATCTGGAGATTTCTTATTGGGACTTAGCTGACAGGTTTTTTTTTTTTTAATCAAGAAGTACAAAGTCATATGGGACTGGATAGCTATATACAAAGGTAAAAACATAGTTCATATTGACACCTGGAAACTACATATTGTGTTGGATATGATGCCTGTGGTGCAGTACTGTTTGTGTATATGAGAAATAAACATTATAGCATCCATATTAAAAAAGGGGAAGGTCTGTTTAACCTAAGCTACACTACTATCTGAAGCAAAGACCGATAGAAGGAAGAGAAAAAGAAAAGGTGGGTTAATTCAATGTAGCTGATTTTACAGACTGCAGTTCAGTTTTGGCTGAGGTGCTTTCAGCTTTTTGATATTATCATGGGAAATATCTTCCTGATTAAGACCATGCTGCAAGAAGTGCTGATATAAAGTGCAGATATTATTCCATACAATGATCATATTAACCTGATAAGCTGGTCATCTCTAAGCATTCCATAGTCTTCTGTATTATAGCTGGAGTCACCTTAGTTTACCTTTACAGAGAAACTCATTATAGCATTGTCTAAAAAACTTGCTATCTCTCTGTAAATCAATCCATTAATGTTTCAAAGACTGATTTTTAAACTTCAGAGTGCCATGCTTAAAAGATAGTTGTTCCATTCTGAGAAACAGGAAAAAATGATTTGAATGAATTCTTTTCCTTATAAGCTACTAAGTTTATCAGTCTTTCTCTTTGCATCCACAGTTAATTTTCCCTGTGGCCCAACAGGTCTTCCCTCACAAGCTGAAGTAATTTTAAACATCTCTAAAATTTCAGGGTAGTCTTTCATCAAAGGCAACAGTGATAAATATGCTATGCAAATATATTTACCTTCATTTTCTTCTACCACTAATTAGGGAAAACAAATAAGAAAAACAACCCCTTCCCCCACCCCATAAACAGGCAAAATACAGATGGGCTGATGAAGGTGGAAAGTGTTAGGTGGACTAACAGTACATCAGTTAGCTGGGCTACGCCACATTCTATATATCTACAAAACTTGTTCCACCTGAACAATGTTATAGGAAAAAACACTCTCCAAATTTGTGTAAATCATATTCCAAGCTTCCCCTGGTCAATTCTTCTTCAAGTTAGCTCGGCAGCCAGGCAGCTGCCATGTAAACTGCCCTACTCATCTCTTTGTATATGAGATCAATGGATCATCATTAGAGGAAAACACAGGAAAACCTCAGTGCTGTGCAATGGCTCGTTCGCCTTTCACCCTGTGGAAGGGGTGTGCTCTTGAGGGTAAGGGTTAGCACATCGGCAGGACACAAAGGAAGCCTGTGCTGTGATAAATGGCAGTGAAGATGGGGCCCTTGGTATCCAACACTACAAATGATTAATGCTTGTGAACACAGAGAGTTACCACTAGCTCCCAAACATAAAGAAAAAAAAACCCGCAGTGTTTCAACATGTGACAAAGCATATAACTGCATTCAGTTATTTAATATGTATATGGAGACACATATATTGCCTAAATCCATATGAAGCTTTTTAGGGGTGTAAATATTCAGAAAAGATTCTACTTATGAGCTAAGGAGTACAGTAAGTTCATCATTATTAACTTATTCCTTGCTGCCTAACATATAAGACAACTGCATCATCATGTACCTAGCAATTCTCCTTTGAAGTAATGAACAAATAACACTGACAAATGCTGCCATCACATAATTGGTTTAATGAGGTTCAATGGAGATGAGATTTTGAGYGTGATTTCTATTTCCTTAGAACTGGGGTAAATTAAGAATAAATCATGGAAGTTACTGCAGATTTAACCCCTGCATCACTGAGACAGAAATCTGACCTGCATTTTGTGGACAATTTTTAGAATAAAACTCATGAAAAGAGTCAGTTGAAGATATGAAATTGCATGATAACTTGACCAAGTGACATAAAAAACCTTGTGGATCAGATGCTAAGTGTCTTGAGATCTGGTTTAGAAATAATAAAAGTACCAGCTGCCACCTGGAATTAGAACTACAAAAGGTTCTCTTAGTTATGACTTTCATTTGGTCTGCTAAGGCATAAAGAATGTTCTGATTTAAACTTTAGGGCAAGTTAGTGCTCTCAAGGACAAGCAGGACAAGTTTTTCCCTCTAGATCCAGCTCTGCTGTGATACAATTTGTGTTTAAGGAACTTTTATCCAGAGAACTGCTGTTCTTCTAGTCTATTTATGGACCAGTTTCCCTCCTGACTGCATTTTTGTTCAGTTGGTTGGAGAGGGAACCAAGTGCTGTATTTCTGTAGAAGTAATCCAGGAAATGTTCAGAAAAATAAGTTAAAGGCTCTTTTCATCATAAAGATATGAAAAAAACTGCAAAAATGTTAACTCTATCCTAAATTCAGTACTGCAGATATGGATAATATTTGGAGAATTTACTAAAGATTCTCATCATTTACATATGTTACTTAATACTCAGCAAAGGATGGTGAAATTTCTTACCTGTTCAACAAATGGGCAGTAAATCTTAGGTTTTGGTCTGACTTTTTTTCCAAAAGTAATGCTATACCTTAATCCAGGAGATCTCTACTCCAGGTTTTCTTGCCTTAGTTTTGCTAACACAAGATTTCTTTTTATATTGGACTCTTCTTTATTACAAGCCTCCTTCCCCTCTATTTAGTGAGGTGTTTATAACAACCATCTCTCACTCAAGCTGAGGCTACCCAAATTTATTAAGGGGAGATATCCGTTACAAGGCAGACATGCCCCCAGAGAGAGATAAATGAGGATGAAAGAGTAGGGACTGCTAGGCCAGGTATGATACCTGGACCACTGGTGTGATGCTGGAGGGCAGCTCTTTCAGAAGGACTGCAGAGGCAAGGGTGTGAGATGTCCTGTGGTGTCTACAGACAGTTATTATGGGCAGAATGGAGACGATAGGGGGCTGTGAGGTTTTTTTCCCTCTTTTTTCTTCTTCTTTCTTTTTTCATCTGCTAAACTAATTTAAAAATAGATCCATCTGAAAGAAGGGAGAAGACAATTGAAATGTAACAGTAGTGTCTGTGATGGTCATATCCCAAGCCAACAGCTCAAAATAAAACAGTGTCTACTGCTGAGGCCATCTGACAATTGAATGTGAAACCAATCCATGGACAAATTCTTAATCATCCAGGAACAAGGGAACCCTGATTAAGTGATTGTGGAGAAGCAGTGCTCTTTAAAACATGAGAGTGTTTTCACCTCTGTATCAGAGATATTGCCAATTATCTATTATCCTGAATAAGCATCCAGACAGCAGAGTTGGGGAGAAGTGCTTGGATAAAACAAAAATATGACATGTGAAATATATATAAATTAGAGGAAAGGACAAGGAGGATATTAAGGATAAAAGACAACTGGTGACAGCTGACCATGGAACACAGATTCCTGAGCTAGTGTCCATAAAAACAAATGACTGCACAGGACAGATGATTGACTGAACATGGCTATATTCTCCTTTTTACTAGACTGGTTTACAGAGAGCCAGCCAAATGTCTTTGACCCACAGCTGAACTTATCCACAACTCAGATACTCCACCTACAAACAAAGACTTGACTGTTACAACCAAATGATAAAAGATATGCAAGAAAAATGTGTCAATATTAGTAGTCTGCTTGTTAACCTCAGTGAATTTTGGATGCCTACTCCATGCAATAAATCAGTGTAAGCAAGTACCTAACTTGCTGAAGTTCCATTAAAAGATCCTGGTTTAAATGCCATTTCACTAAAAAAAAAACAAACAGAGTGCAACAACAAAAACAACAAAAAATGCTCCAAACTGTAAGTCTTATAGGCTACAATAATCAAAATGGATAAAATAAATAGAGGTACAAGCATTCAAATGCTATCATTTCCCATTTTCTTTCTCTCAAATCCATATTCTGGAAAGCAATGTAATCTACAGGAGTGAGAAAAATGTTCAGAAATTCTGTACTTATTCCAGCACTTCTAAAAATTAACACAGTACTCAGTCCTAAGGCTTAATGTCTCCTTTTCTACTTATAATAACGAAATGATTTTAAGGAAATCATCATACCTTTCCATGACATCCCAGAGGTATCTGAGAATTTATTCAGGCTGACAATCAGCTCATGAAGAGTTTGGAAAACACAGAATGAGCCTATACATTAAACTGCAATACTCTACAAACTAGCCCTTCTTGATCTTGGTGTTTGGACTAACTTTCTTCTGCTTGCATCTGAAAAAGAGAAAAAAAGAAATTAGACCATTTGATGGCATTTTCCATCAATAAAGTTTTATTTAGATGCAAAATGAACTTTGATAACGAGAAGCTTCTACAAGAAATTCTTATTTCTCTAAACAGTTGTTACAGTTTCACTCAAATCAGAAAGCCTCAAAACCATTTTTCTGTGGCTGTTGTTTCACAGCAATCATTTTTGAGCTTGCTAAAAATAACAATTCTATTTTTAAAAAAAAATCTGAGCAACTCCAAATAAGGGACTTTTATTGAAAAAAGGATAAATTATTTCTAGATGGGGGAAAAAAACTATAATTTTACAAATAGTCTGAGAAAAGGTTATGAGTAGATGTTAGAAGAGAATTCTGAATACAATTTCTCTCTTTCCCACGTTTTATCTGAGACTGTACAATTATTCTGAGAGCAAAATTCATAAGCAAGCTTCAGAAAACCTACTATAAGTCCAAACTTTGGGGATATAGAATAATTTTGGACTTTATTTTGGACTCTGCCTCCCATATGAGACTAGAGCATTTAGTGATTAGTAGACACTGTTAACAAAATTGACATCAATGGAAACTCCAAATTAGTGAGACTGAGCAAACATGTAACCATTCTGTCAATCTCCAGATGCTCATGTGCTGAGATACTCCACTGACAGTCAGTTTTCATCCTAAGCAATTGTGCTTAAAAGCTGTGAAGTCAAGGAATGAGGAACGCAAGCAGTTTGGACTGCTCCTTTTTAATTCTCAGAATGCACCTGAAAGCTTACTCGTGCCTAAGCCAGAAACCCCATCTATGTTAAACAAGGCAAGTAAAAGATATGAAATAATGTTAATACAATTCACTGGACAGAAGTGGACTTCAAGATCTTATATACTTAGGGACAAATAAAATGTTTGATCTGTAGCTCTCTTCTCAACTACTCATTCTCAATCACTGAGGCTTATCCTATCCTCAAGCTATACATAAGATTTGTTAGTTACTCTCTTATCACTTAAACGATGCTTCTACCTATTTGTTTATTGTTTCATCTGGGAGTTCCCAAATTCTTTTCATCAAAATCTGCTGTATGACTCAGACTGCTATTTAAACATGCAGACCAGTTCATAGACATAATGGTCTATAGCCATACTAGTTATCAGTATGTTGTAACAAGACAACTACCGATACAGTGAATACAATCGTTTGGGCATAACTTATAGCATAAGTAAAGGAAGAGCCTTAAGCATACACTATAATGGTATAAGCTACTATGACTACACGAGCAGTGTGACGGGCAGGTGGAATTGTCCACTTGGCTTACCAGGGTGGAACCATGGCCAACAAGTCACTTAAAACAGCAGTTTCCAAACCTTTTCTTTGAACACGTCCTCTTTGCCCCTCAGGATACTCCCCTTCCTCTCCACCACTCAGATAAAACCATTCATAGGGGAATCATCCTTGGGCATGTTGCCTAGTCTGGTTTGTTTGGGAGAAGGTGGTGAGCAAAGACAGGGCTAAGGGACTGAATTATGTACAGTGAGATACCTCTAATCAGGGAAGAGACAGCCAGGGAGCCTGTTGCTGCTGGAAGCCACACTGCATTCTCTGTAGCATCTACAGTTGTCTTCTTCTGCCCACCAAGAGGAGGCGATACAGCTCGTTGCTTGTAGCAGTGCCAGGCTGCTGTCCTTTGCCTGTCCATCTGGAGCCCTCACCACTCAGACGTGTTCCTGCCCAGTCACATGTCAGCACAGCTTTCATGTTTAGACAAACCATGCTCAACTGACATTTTCCCACTGTCACAAAACCATCAGGAAGCAATCTTTTCAATGGGAGCCCGTAAGTGGCAGTGAGGCTGGCAACAGTCATGAGGAGAAACCCTGAAGACAAGATGGAAATATCACATCACTCAGCCACTGGGAAATTCAGACCAGCTCCAGGTTTTGAAATAACTGAGCTGTTGTCAGCCAGGGCGCAACTGAGAATGAGAGGTTTGGATGAGATGAGTGAGTCAGAGAGACAAAGAAGAAAATGTGAAGAGGGTGCCACACAGACTGAGAAACAAGACGGTACCTAGAGTGCTTTGTTTTTGAAACATCTTTGGAAGGCCTGAAAGAAGGGGCCTGGGGAGAGAAGAGAATGGCTCAAGCCCTTAAACATTACTTTTAAGGGCTTTTAAGCCTCTTAAGCACCTATGAAACTAAGAGAAGAGTGAGCACAAATCAAGCACCAAAAACACTTCAGAGTAGGGGCTTTTTATTATCATTCTTATTAATCCTAACCATTCAGAAAAAGAGAAAGAAGCAAGGATAGTGATTTAAAGCTAGTTCATCCCAATTATTCCCTCCTGGCCCTCCCTCTTTGATCATTGCGAAAAGGAAGAATTGATTAGATAGACTTTCCAAGCACTCTTCCTGCTGGATGTGCAGCTTAATCTTTCTTGAGGGAAGAAACAGGACAGGAAAGGACAAGAGTAGGAGCAGGCATTGAAATTTAGCTTGCCACTACTCTCTCCATCTAGTCTGGATGCCCCGCATTGTGACTCTGGGATACTTCCAGTTCTGGGAAAGATCCATGCTTTTCCAAAGAAAGCTCTTTCCTCTTCCCCCTCCTCCCCTCCCCGCCTCCACCCACCCATATCTCTGTGATCAGTCAAGGGGAGAAAAGAAAGACTTTGAATTTTCAGCACAGGACAGAGAAAAAAGAGAGATAGTAAAGCAGCAGAATCTAAGTGCCTCCCCAGAAGTCTTTATTTTATTCTGTTCTAAATGAAAAGCTAGGCTCTTGTGAGGATAAAGTTTATGGCTAAGACCACTTCTAAGTGCTATTTCTTTTAATTGAAGGTAAACTTTGACTTGCTTATGTGTGAAGACCCGTTAAACAGAAAACAAAAACTTGACCCAGAACACAAGAGCAAAATAGCTGAAGAATCTTAAAAAATTTGATATGAATTGGGAGAAAAGGAAGACCTTGCAACTTCAGGAAAAAAATAAGCAGATGTTTATGTGATGCAGAGCAGCTACTACACCATTAGCATAACAGTGAAGAAAATATTGCAAGAGTGAAGTGTTCTACTGATCATTTTGGCTATTTGGGAGTCCTTGGGATTGACCTGCAATGTCGGAAAGTTCAAAAGCTCTTGTGCAAAGTGGGAAAGCTCAGCACCTTGCAGGCTCATTCTCATTTGTATGACATTGGAAAAGAAACATGACATAAGAAGAGTCATTATGTATTTATGTGTATAGAGTTGTTTGGATATATTTTATATGTTTTCATGGGAATTTTACACTTCCATCCTTTTGATATCCATGACCCTTTAAATCAATGATGATTAAAAGCTCCCACAAAGTAAATCTAATTTTATAATTCATGTTCATTAAGACTTATGACACAGAAAACACTATTTATATGATTTTAATTAAAACAGGTTAGAAAGGAATTATTCTAAAATAAAAATGTTTAATCTCTCTAGTGCTGTATAAACGTTCCTGTAATGCTACTCATATTTTCACACCCTGAACTCCCTTCTCCCCTTTATTCCATTCCTGCATGGCCATAAGACAGTCATTTCCAAGTATAGCGAATTATATCACAGTTTCTGAAACATGAAATTATCTAAATGAGACTGAGGATCCAAGGCAGGCAGTCACTGAGGTCAGCCCTACTAGGCTGTGGATAAGACAGCCCCAGGGAAAGGGCACTATATTAATTTCCTTGTGTAGTCTAGCCTAAGGAATGAATTCAGATCCCCAGAGAAGAAATGTTAACGCATTCATCCTTAACATTATCTTATTCCCAGGGTTTTTCAACCATGTTTTCACAAAATGTCTCCAGCTGTAACTATTCAATCTTGGGTGCTGTTGGTTCTTGGTTCATCTCTGTCTCCACTGGTTCTTGAACTATGCTTGCAATATCTTACAGACAGTAGGTGAGCAGGGAAGAATTAAATTCGTTCATTAGGCTAGTTTTCTCAAGTTCACACAATTCTGCACAGACATGACTCTTAGGTTCATGACAAATGTTCTGAAGAATATGCCATTGCAGGCTCTCCATACATTGTTCCTCCCTTCCTGTCACACTGACTATTCTCTGAAGAACTCTTCAAGTATTTGTTCTGCACAATGCTTAATAGCATTCATAGACAGCCTTTACAGAGCTACAGCTACAGGCCACCCATCTTGTTTCAAGTACTCTAACAATTCTTGAAGATTTTGTTTTCAGATGTTTTGAACCTCTTCATTAAAGGTCTCCATTTTTCACTGAAGAATTATATTGAGGAGCAAAATGTCTTTTGTTGAAAAAAAAAAGAATATTTTGAAGTAATTTTACCAGCAACTACCAGAACAGTGCCATCATCTGTGACCCTTAAAAAACAGGCTGAACACTGCCAACTAGGAACATTCAGAAAAAACACGTGTCAGTGTGAGTGGGGAGGGGTGAGAGGTGAACATACCTGATTTGTCATAAAGAACTGTCAGCAGAGAACTGCCAGTTAAAAGATGCCCCTCATTTGCAAGCTTTTCGAATTTTGAAGATTTTGCAAGGAGAAGTACGGGAGAAAAGTGCCCCTAGCTAGTTTCAGAAAGTTCAGTCAAATGGATGAACACATCACTGGGATGCTCCAGCTATTATGCTGCAGTCTGATACATACAATCAGGAAAAAACAGCTTTCTCACCAGTGGCTGAATTTAACATAAAAATATGCCCAGATCTCTGTGCTCTGCTAACTAGTAGTGCGTAGAATATTTCCAGCTTTGGAGTTTTGGAGTCATAATGCTAAATCATTGAGATTGCACCTTAACCTTTACATCTCAAATTTATTTGTTATTCTTTCCATTATAAATCAGGAAAAGTTTATTTCCTGAAGGAAACTCTGTTTCTTTAACCCATTGTTAGATTACATGTTTAAAGTGAAAATTCCAATCATTTTAGCCTTTTGAAAGACAGGGGAGAGTACAGTTTCAGCTTATTCAACATAAATCATTTAGTAAAAACAAGGGATCAGCTGAAGAGTGAGCCATGAACGCTCCCTACATATTTTCTTTCCACAGATTACCAACATGTAGGCTATGTGAACTGGCCTGAGATTACAATAAAGGTGGCTCAAATGACTGACCACGAATGGGATCTGAGACACAAAGTTAATGTACAGTTATCTATTACTTGCCTTCTGAACTATGTTGTGATCAGTTCTCATTCACTTGAAAAACCCCAGTATCTTGTGGGGACCTTTAAAAGGCATCTGCTCTAACTTCCAAATTCTCTCTTTGATCCATTCTTATCTAAATTGTAGTCCAAAACCAAATTTGCCGGCCAGACAGGAAACTGTAAAAAAAAAAATCTAATTTGCCTGAAGTTCAAATACAGCTTACTCTGTGAAGTGGAACAGTGTAGTCAGAAGACATATCTGACAGAGACATTAAGGCCTGTGATTTACAGACCAGCTCTCATGTAATATAAGATGGGAACTTTAAAATTATGCTAGAAAGATTGGGAATTTTAAAAGATAAAAATAATTGAGAGATTTCAGTTTGAAGAGTATTATAACATACACAATGTTCAAAGGTCTTAAAGAAATGTCTATATCTAACCCAGGAATAAATAATTTACCTTGGTTTCTGAAGAATCAAGAATTTGTTGTTGCTGTTGTTCTGTGTATAGTGATAAAGATATGACCCTGCTGGATCTTCATATTAGATTTTCATTAAGTCTTTACATCTTTAAAGATAGTTTAAATCTATCACCTTAAGCATTCATCACCTTATCACCTGCAGCGAAGTCCTTCAACATCAGCATTTCACAGTCTACTATAATATGTCATGTAGTAATTTCCAGTGTGAACTGTCCTCAGGCTTTCTGGCAATCAGGTCCCCTATGAAAAGTTCTTGACATGATCAAAAAGGATGAAGGAAAAAATACAGGTAGGGAGTAGGGATATATCCGGATAACTATATTACCTTCTCCAGAAAATCAGTGATTAAACAGTAACCCAGCTTAAGAATTGAGTCAAACGTCAGAGAGCTGAAACCATTTTGGATTTCTTTTGAAAGCAAGCTGCATCTGAGATTCTTGTGGAAAGAACATCAGAAAAAGGAACAAACCGCATTCAAACTTTGGGATATGACACATTAGAATTCCAAAGCAGACACTGATCAGTATTAAGCAATGAGATTTCATTTGCAGATCTCATGTAAAATTAATCTTCATAATTCTCTTAGAATGTCTACATATACATATTTTTTCTCATTATCTACTTTATTACCACATTTGAATTGGTTCTATTCTATATCTGGGAGACAAAGATGAGAGGTAGGTATTTTACTATGATTCAATGAAAAACGCACTTGAGTCTCAAGCCACCAGTCTCATGAACTGAGGCAGAGCTCCCTCTAAAAATGTTAGTGTGGCATAAAAGAGGGGACAAAGTATTAACTATTCCATAGAATAATCAATTCAAAAGAAATTTCTGCTAAAATTGTGTTGGGATATGACATTTCACAAAATCACAGAATCACAGAATCACTGAGGTTGGAAGGGACCTCTGGAGATCATCTAGTCCAACCCCCCTGCTCAAGCAGGTTCACCTAGAGCACGTTGCACAGGATCGCATCCAGGCGCGTTTTGAATATCTCCAGAGAAGGAGACTCCACAACCTCTCTGGGCAACCTGTGCCAG
>NW_020451170.1:220941-293067 GCF_003343035.1 Apteryx rowi
ACAACATTCCTATATTCCTCCCAAGTGGCCTGTCCCCCTTTCCACTTTCTGTATACTTCCTTCTTCCTTCATTTATAGTGCTTCCTATGCAATGAGATTTCCTGTTTAAAGTTCATGATTCAGCTTCTGCCACATTCTTCTAACAGCATGTTTAGAAGCATCAGACTGAAAGATAATGCCRTCAGCAGTGACCCATTAACTCCACATCAACGAGCAAATTCAGCACAGTCACTACTACCAAATATACCTGAGTTTCCTCAGTTCTTCCATTTAAGGATCAGACAATGTCTGACTGCTTAGCTAGCAAGATTTAACAAGATTACAGCCCAAGGAAGTATGGCTGCAGGCTGTTGTCATATTCACTCTAACTCATATTCATAATGTCTTCTAATCTATCTCTAGGCTCATGATGTGCAAGGAGGAAAAACATATGGATTTTACTTTTCTGCCGGCTTCTGTAGCTAGAGAAGAAACTGGATCGGTAAAAGGAATTTATGCCACTGCTTCATCAATTTAAGGAGAAGGAAAAAAAAAGTCATGTCTAATCCATGTATAGGTTATATGGCTGAGATAGCTGCCTGCAAACCTCCCCCACACCATTCCGTAGGGCTGGCAATGTTTTAGCAACAAGCAGTCAGACTTCTAAATAATCTAAATATGGGCGTGAGGTTGGCTTCATTTTGTCTAGTCCTTTTATTTTCACCTGGCTTTTGAAAGAGGTACATGAAATGGGACAACTTGGCTTAATGATGCTTTTTCCACACATATTTCCACAGTGGCAAATCACAAATGTTTTCAAGATATGGTACAGGTGTTTGAGCATGGTCCATTGCACAACACAAAGGAAATTTCCTTCCTTGAGGTCATTGTGTTTTATGTATTTACAGATTGCTACTACCTGATGAAAAATATATTGTGCAGTATGTATATCTTAATGAGCTGTCAAATAAGAAAATTTTTCTAGATTAAGAGAAAACTAACACAGGTCTTCAGAAAGGGCTCAGTTATGCCCTCTTATTTCTGTGAAGTGAATAAAGTTCCTAAAACATACACAAAAATCCATGTGACTATCAAAAATATGTGATTGTATAGGATTTGCTCTGACAACAGAAAATACATTAACTGAAGCTATTGAAACAATGAGTAGACCATGATCTGAACCTCAGAAATTTTGGAGATAAGGGTTTGGTTAGACCTGCAGAAATTTCCCAGAATCTACCCGAACTATCCAGCTTTCTTTGATCCTTAAGTTAAAAATCATAAAATAATACTTTAATGGGATATTCAGGATTCAAAGAAGATGAATGAGGGAAAAAGAATATTTTTGTCATTTTAAAGGTTTCTTCTCTTGGTTGGCAACTAAATCACATGAGAATTAAGAAATACTGGGAGGTAGAGTGACAGATCTACTCTTTGTCTGTACTTCAGAATGCTTATATTTTATTTTATCCACATGAGTCTCTATCTTCAGATAAGACTCCAATCCCAAAATGTTTTGGCAGAGCTATTGCTGTCCACAATGAAGAAGTGGCATGGGGATAAACTTTCAAAATTGCAGTGATAAGTTGTACTTAGAAATTCCTGATGAGATATTTCTATTCATACAATTGCAATTCCTGAGTGCTCTCTCTCTCCCTCTTCTTTTTTTTTTTTTAATTAAACCCATTTGTCAGCTCAGTCCTAAGTAACTATTCAAAGACTTAAAAGATTTTGAAAGCTGTAACCCTCATGTGTGATATGATTACAGGATTTGTTTCTTAAGAAGAAATAAAAGAGGCAGCTATACATTCTGGGACACACAGGTTTCTCTTAACCTAGCTACATTTCAGATCATTATTTCTGGACCATTTCAGTGGCACTAGATCGCCACACAGTCCCTCTGACAAGAAGTGGAAGGGTGGTCATTGCAGCCTTTGAAACTGGCCAAAACAGTGCAAGCAGAAAGGAAAAAGGTTTAGATATTGATTCAGCAACGTTCCTTGGCATTATCTGACAGCAGACATTCCTCTGAACCTCAGACGGATTTTGAAGGCATCCTCCACAGCTGAACGTAAATGTTTCCTTCAGTGTTGCAAAACTTGTTGACACAGAACACTGCCAATTCTACTTTTCTTTAAAAAAAAAAATTACATTCAGTGCCTTTGCCTTAGCCCTACATGGCTCTGGTAAAGAGGACAGGACTGAGGCCAGACTCAGAAACACTCTTTAAATGCCTCATTTCAAGATCTAACATTTCCCATAATTTCCAGAAAATAAGTATGCGAACTTCCTTCACAGAGTTGAGACTCCCAGTAAATGAATATGCCTTTTTAGTGATTTGGGGGGGTTGGGGGGGAGGAGCCAATTAATTAATTCCCAGATTCCTGAGAAGGAAAACACATGGTTTTACTTTTGGCCTACCTTCAAGCTGGTCTTTCCTTGAATAAACTCCTAGAAAAATTTCCTCCAGCACTTTGCTTAGTATTTTTGTCTACAGAGAAATATCACATCCTGATATGTCCCAAGAGCCTTTGGAAACCAATATCCTTTAAACAAAGTACTGTATAGATCAAGAAAAATCATTTCTGCCAGTAACTAATTTATCAACTGCATAAGTGAATGAATATGGAAGATTTTCCCTGTGCAAGCCTTGTGTAAATTAGTTTCTCTTGTTTTCATGCAGTGGCACACTGCCGATCCCCTTCAATACAATGGCTACTATTGAGGGCAGAGACTGACAGTGATAGCATGGGAGGACTCTGCTGCTGCACCTTGGTGCAGGAGGAGGATTCCTGCCTTCATCAAGCTGCCATTCTTGCCTTTCAGCACACACTCCGCTCCACTGCTGTTCAGCACTTGCAGGAAGAGATATATCGTCTGAAGAGGCCGAGACAAATATTTGATTTGGATGATTACCTTGCAGGTGTCTCATCATCACCATGATGCTTGGAATTACTAATTATTTTCCTTCACTTTATGTATATTTTGCAGTGCATATATCATGGCATGGATAATTAAGGTTCAGATCAATGTGACCCTTGACCACTCTTTCAACAAGAGCCTGCTAGTGGGGAATACCCCAGGCTCGAGGGGAGGAGAAATGCCAGAGGTAATCCTGATAGAAGGCTTGGTTCATCTCCTTTCGCCTGTCTCTTCTTTCCCTCTAATGGAGTATTACTTAGATAATGATAGCAAGGCATCTATCAGATTTCCTCGATCCCTTTCAGTAAGGCTTACACCCACATGTGGCTAGCCTTATTGGCTCCTCTAGTTGTGCACAAAAATTGGGTGCCAGCCCAGTTTTTTTTTTTCTTGTTCTAATCTATTAACAATATTTGATACGACCTCCTAAGTATGAAGTATTGCTTAATTGCCTGCATTCCTTGTCTGGGATAGATGGTATCACTCAAAGCCTAGCCTGTCCCTTCAGAAAGGTCAAAGAGGAGGCAATTTTGTCCACACATAATGAAAATCATTTTTCCTCACAGTACCCCCATCACAACTCTTTTCCTGCTAGGTGATACTGAAAGAGGGATAAATATCTTAAAAAATAATAACCTAGTGGTATTCAAGCAGCTTACCATGTTCTGTCTGTTGGATTGATTTTTATACTACAAAACAAAGAACATTTTATTTTGTTTGCTTATGGAATGTCTGAGTGCAAATGGAGATGAAAGAGCAAGTTGTTAGCATTTCCTCTATTTATAAAATGGAATTAATTTTCAAATTACAAAAGCAAATTCTGTGAAATCAGTGTTTTCCACTAGAAAATGTCTAATTTTTGCTGAGGTTTTAGTTATTCCACTGAATAGGGATGGGAAAAAATAATGTTTCACATTGATCAAAATTAAAACAACTTATTCCATTAATTGTTGACATTTCCTAGGTAGCACTCCATTCTAGGAAAATCTTTGATATTCTGCTGTATTTAGCTCAATTCAGAACAAAGCCAGTTTGGAGATACTGGGTATTCCCTACAGGAAGGAAATTATGATTTTTTAAGCCACTTATGGAAATTACACTTGAGAGAAGGCACTATTGTTCATATTTCTATGTGTTTCTCCATTTGAATTTTACAGGCAGAAAGTTCTCTAAGAACAGTGACATATTGTGTGATTATGCCTATACATATAATTAAGTGGTTACACTATAGACATATTACCGCTTTCTAATGTCAGCAACAGAGCCTCTTTGCCAGGAATTGAAAGTGCTTCACTCTAGCAATTAGAAAAAGTACCCTACGTGACTCTGTATTCAGCCTTTACACATGCTCCAATCAGGTTTTTTGAGAGGTATCAGAGTTACAAGATAACCTGTGGTTTCCCAGCAGCCCATCTAATAATCCCAAATTATATGCTTAGACAATCAGTACAGGAAAGTTTGTGTTCATTTCCTCAGGCAGAGACACAGACATGAATACACATCACTCAGGAGCCCTAAGCAGAGAAAAAGCCAGAGGTTTTGTGCTTTCTGAGCAAGCACCAGATCTCAAACACTCGGGTGTTTGGGGCAGGCCCTCCCCTATTTGCAGGCTGCATGAGCCTTCTTCCAGCTCCCCCACCTGCTGGTTCTCTCACCGCTAAAAACTTGCAGCTCTTCCCCTGTCCACTTTTGGCATTGCCGTCAGAGGGACCCCTGAAACGATGCCTGTTTTGCTTTACTTTTTCTATATTTCTGGCAACGGCAAACGAGAATGGACACAATCAGGGGCAAGCAGAGGAGACAGAGCAGCAGTCAGTCTGAATGGAGTCAGGGTAGGCAGAGGAAATTTCTTTCCTGCAATAGAGCACAGGGGAAAGCCTAGTTAGATACACAAAAATGCCTCAAGAAGGAGGACCAAGAATACATGTAACTGAGCATCCCTGGGACTCAGCCTTCAGCCTCCATTTCTCAGCCTGGATCTCTGATTAAAGATCATAGGGCCTAGAGGGAAGTGGAAACATCGTAGCTGGGAAATACAGACTTAATGAGGTAACTTGAAGGCACACCACTGTAAAAAGCAAGCAACAGTTCAACTTTCTGCCCAGACTAGAGTTGGATGTGTAGCAGCCTCTGAAGCCTGGCAAATTTAGCAGCAGCTCCTGGAAACAGTTTAATTTGATGCTAAACAGAAATAATAAGGCTTGCCAGTTGCACAGTTAAAAGGCAGTCAATTCCTTCCTTAAGCGCATTTTCAGATGCAACCTAGGTCCATCAGATCTGACTTGAAAGGCCACCCAGGAGGAAGACATATTTGTTGACAGAGTCACAAAAGGCAATCAATAATAGAAGTCAGCACTAGGGAAGAAATAGCATGCTGTTATTTGGGATAATCATATCTAACTTCACAAACAAAATGATGGACATGAATCAGACTGGATTTCATTATTTTAATGGTGGAAATGTCCAGTTGACTTGAGGCCTCCTTTTCCTAGACAGCAAAGTAGTAGATATTAAAAGGCAGACATTTATGGGCTCAACAATGCCAATTAAGTACAGTTAATCAATCAATTTTATCAGGTTTTGATTGGTTTAGAACTATGCAAATGCTCTCATCCCAATACTCTGACACACCTTACACTCTGCTTACACCACAGAGCAGGAGTACAGAGATAAATCCCAAGCTCAGCAGGGATGGTTTCTGGTAGCTCAGCCCCTTCCTACCTGCTGCCTGGCCCCAGGGCAGGGAGTACTAAATAACAATACAAACAGTGGAAATTCTGGAGGCATGGTCACTCYGGAGCAACCCCAGCTTCCCCAGGCAGCATTTTCCCACCTGTGGCAGGGAATAAATAACCCTACAGCTTCTCCTGCTCACCTCCGCCACAGCTGCAGCTGCGGCTGCATAATTTCCTTCCACACACACCTGGGTGGCCCCAGGTATGCACAGCCCTTGGGGGCTGCCCAGTCACACCAAGCAGACCTTGACAAATATGATCTCCACTAAGGACCAACTCATACAGCGAGGGGGTGAGGGGGAAGGAACCCCAGGCCCTGGTTAGTTGGTTTTTACCATAGGTTTGTTTTTTTCTGCTGTGCTCTTGCTCTAGGAAGTCAGCTTGCATTTCGCAAGTACAATCTAAGCAATCAATCTTCTGTTTCATTTCCCCCAGTCTAGTGAAGAAACCTCTTGGAATTGCTTTTCTCAAGTCTCCAGCTAACAAGGTGGTAATATATACATGTATAAAACCCTCATATATTCTATATATGTATTAAAATGATCTCCTGCACTGGGAGGTGAGACACAGGTAGCAAGACATTGAAATTAGCAGCACTCTAATGCAGCTGTTCAAAGAGAGAGCTAGCTATCAGCCTCTCGCATTGTATTTAGTTACCAAAACTGTGATCCTTCAGTCTCTAAGTGTCTGAATCTTTTAATTGAATATAAAAATATATATATTTCTAACCCCCAGTCTCCAGCTGGAAATGCCATCTTCTTTTATATCAAACAAAACACAAACTGAACTTAAGACTACAGTGTGAGCAACACTAAAAATATGAGAATAGAGATTAAAACAAACAAATAGGAAAAAAATCCAAAAGAAAGAAAGTAGATTGCAGAGCCAATCAGGAAGCCCATATCTACACACAGAGATAAAAGCATTATTTAAAAACTAGGATTTGTTGAAAAGTGAAAATTTATTTTAGACACATTAGAGAAAACAATATGAAAAATTGAATCAGTTTTCAATTTGCTAAAATCTGATACATTTTACTACTTTCTACATTTATAATTGTTTGAAAGTTTACAATTATAGAAGTTTTGCAAATAAATAATTTTTACATGCAATTTAGTGCTATTAATTTCCATAAAGTAGGAAAACTCATGTATGACAGGATTTTTAAAAAATTCACACCATGACAAAAACTGATTCAAAAGCATTTTCAGAGCCTGCAAATTGGGCCAACCATGTTTTCTTGCAAGAGAAACAAATTTAAAGTAGAAGAAGACGAAGAACAAAATAGAATCAGGGAGAGAGACCTCTATGAAAAGGCAGAATGAGATATTTTAGTTCGTAGGGGAGAAGTTGGAGGCACATAGGACAATTTAGGGAAAGTAAATCATCAGCTCTGATTTAGCCTTCCAAATATTACGAGAGAGGTGGAAGCTGAAAGCAACCAAATTTCAAGCCAGTAGAGAAAGGTCTTTGGTCTGTGATTAATTTGTGGGCTACATCACCACCGTAGCTCACCAAGGTCTTGGGCTTAGCCATTGACGTGGCTAATAAGAATAGCCACAAGCTGTATGGAGCATAAATGTGTTTCACCCTTCCCGGGTGCCGATTTCTCAAACCAGGGGGAGCCCCCGGCACTAGAGCTCACGGCGCCGCTGTGATCCCGGGGCAGGGAAGATGGTGGCCGTGGCGAGTGCGGGGCGGGAGGGGAGGCCGAGCCTGGCGTTGCCGACAGGCAAACCGCAGGGGCCCCTTCGGAGAGGGAGGGGGAAGCGCTGGGCCCGGGCGCTTGGGCTGAGCAGGGCCCTGGGCTCGGCCTCACCGTTTCCTCCGGACTGGGCTGCCCCGAGGGAGCGGCGGCGGCCTCGTCCCCTTCCCTGCCCCAGCCGCCACGTCAGGCCCCGCCAAATGGCACCCAGACAGAGCCGCCCGCGAAGCACCCTGCAACGAGAGCGCCCTGACTGACGGCACGGGAGCAAACTGAAATCCAGGGGGAAAAAAAAATACAAGCGGCAGGCCTAATTATCCTTTTCTGTTACAGAGAGGCAGCACGGATTGGGTTGCACAGGGCCTGGAGAACTGCAGCCGGCCTGCTCGGTGGCCGGTTTGCGCTCTCCTGGCTGCTGCGGCTTCCACGGCAGATGGGAAGGGCGGTGGAGGAGAAGCAGCCGTCCCTCCTGCGTCGTCCGCCCCCCGGCCTCTCCGGCTGCCGCAGAGAGGAACTGTGAGCGTCACCAGGAAAGCGGAGAGGGGAGAGCGCGGAGGGCAGGCTGCCRGTGCCGCCGGGGGCGATGGACGAGGCGGCGTGCGGGGTCCGGGCAGGCTGGCGCCCCGGCTCACCGTGCACGCGGGGGCCTCGCAGCCCCTCATGGCCCCTCGCAGCAGGAGGGAGACGGAGGCGCAGGGGGAGCAGGGGGGTGACAGCGGGGAGGGAGAAACGGGGGAGAAAAGACAAAAAGGAAAAAAAAAAAGGAGTGCAAATCCAAATGTCGATTTGTAGACACAGTGAGGATAGCCTGCTGGCTGACAGGCTGATTTATTGGATTCTTCCAGTTAATCACTGCCGGCCTGTGGCCAAACGGATCTCCAGCAAAGCTGAAAGGCAGCCGAGGGAAACAGGCTTATAAGCATAAAGCCGCATAATGGTGTTCAATGAAGTGTGAGACTTTTAGTTCAGTCTCAGTGAGCCAGCTGCATCGCCGGAATGTCAAAGAGGGATTGTGGGTGGAAAAATTATGGATTTAAACTGCTAGCTGTAAATGAGGTCAATATGTCTGGTTCATAAACAGTCCGAGCCTATTCCAAGAATGCAGTGAGGGGGAAAATTAGCGTGAAGCCAACACTGTAGACAAACCTCATTGAGATATAATTGCAGCTATAAATACAAGAGAAAAGCTTACCGACTGCAATAAAATACAGACACGCTTTTTTATCTCCCCCCCACACATATTTCCTTCTTTGAATCTATGCATTTGTTAAGTGCTGTGCATCTATAATGTTCCCCCCCTCCTCCATCTTCTCTTCCTTGTGACACCCAGTGTTGAAATTAATTGAGTGTTCTTGATCTCCCATTCCATTTTATTCAGGCAAGATTGGAAAAAATCAAAAGAGCACATCTGAAGCATTTTCTTCCCTTTTGCTTTTCTATTTGAATCAGGTTGAAATGTGTTAAAAAAAAAAGAGGCATTGCGACTTTTTTATATCTTAAAAAAATGCAGTAAAATGTCTTTTTAAACTAATACATCTGTTAGATCATTTGAATCTCAATTTAATGAGGTGACATCAAAGGCAAGTATTGGATCCTATGGAGGATCTCTTTCACAAGATACCTGGTCTTTGCTCACGAAACATTGACTTTAAATTAATGTGATGTTTCAGATTTTCTTTTTTTTTTCTCTCCTAGTCTTTTATTACTGTATTTTGTGGAGGGAGCTCCAAAGGACAGGAGGAGAGACACTGAGTGATGTGCCTTACCCAGTTTAAAAACTGATACAGTAATAAATTGAAGTCTAATAGCTATGGCCAGGCTGTTTTTTCCCCTAAGCCAATTGATTTAAATGGCAGTAATTTGGCTAGCAAGGCTAGTTCTGTTTAAATTAAACCCATTAATATAATAGCACCAGTCTTGAATGAAATCCATCTGCAGCAGAGCCTCCACTGGTCAGTGGTTTAATAACTGTCCAGGGATGTCCTGAAAACACCCACATCCGTACAAACAGGAATAACAGATTAAAGCCAGGATCCAGAAAACCTCCTGTTTCACTGGGGAAAAGAGAGAAGGAGAAACACTGTCAAAGAAAGATGGAAAATAACATTTTTCTTTTAAGGAGGACAGGCATATAAGTTACTAATGGAAACAGAGGTCTGGTATAATCAATTAGGGGGAAAAAACACCTTTATTTTTCCCGTAGAACCACCATATGCAACTTATTTCTCTTGTTCTTATCTGCACGTTTTCACAGACTCCTACTGCTCCCCTTACCTATCCCCATCTTAGTAATTTTCACTTCTCTTAAATTTATTGGCTTGATGATCTGTACGCATGTTGACCAATGTAAAAAGTCTATTTCAGAAAAGATTATATGGAGCACTGGTACCAAAAAGGACTTCAGAATGTATCTGAGGATTAGCATCCAATATAGAAAGCATATTCTTGGCAGAGGAATTCACAGTGTGGTTAGAATTGATCTTTCAACTTCCTTCCTCATTGTTCTTGATTCCCATTGCGTCAGGCTGCTCTATATTGTGAGGCAATTTCTTCCCCTTCTTGGAGGACCATGCAGGATTTTCCTCAGACCTATTTAATGCTGAGCCTTGCCTGCGAGAGCTTCAGTGCGTGTCTTCCTTTCTGGACTCTGAAGAACATTTCTTTGTTCTTCAGTCACACCTTTCTGAGACCAACAGCACCTTCAAAGTAGTTCTTGTTTTGGAAAGCACCTCGTAGGTTCCCTCTTTAGCCTGCTATTCCACTGAATTCAAAAGACTGAGTTAATTTTATATTTTGCTTGGTTGTGTCCCACTGACTTATGTATTGCTGCTTTAAGTTATGATTCGTTGTGTGAGACATCAGTTAGCTTTGGGTAAGGTCACTTGCTCCACTGGACAGTACAGTAGTGTTGAGATTTACATGTAATAAATTTTATGTTTTTTTTAATTTAGTTTTGTGCTTTGCAATAGAGTGAATGAATGCTCTTTTGGATGAAATAACATCAGATGTTTTCTGTATCCTTTTAGGTATATAGCCAAAGAATCGAGATCTTAGAATACACTTTTGGTTTTTAATAATTTGCCACAATCCCCTGCCCTCAGCCCCTCTCTGTAGACAGCAAAAGAGAGACTGTTTCATTGGTGTCTATGTGAAACAATACTCCAGTAATTCTTCTGCCGCATGACCACATGCTCCTCTGAACTAAAAAGAATGAACAACACATCCTCAGCTTTTATCCTAGACTACTCAGAAAGCTGCCTCAAGTTAAGGTTGCCTGACATTTTCCATTATGAGACCATGCTTTCAGTCACTTACCACTTTTCTATATTTAACTGAATGGAAAATTTCTGAGTGTCTATGGACAATGCAGTGAAAGATGGTGAGGTTTGGCGATGTTTTCCTATTCAAACTCCACTATATTTGGGGGAACATAGAGCTGTGACCTCTTACTTTGTCCAAACCTACAAAAAGCCATGGGAACAGCGTTAGTCATATGTCTAAGGTCCTTCTGATTGAATTGAGTTATTAAGTAAGGACAGACTTAAGCTTTGCATGTGTAAAATGATCATAGAAACAGCACTTAAAAAACACTGTGACTAAGACGGACTGAGTTTGAAGTGTTTAGCAGGCTTGCTCTGCCCATGCTCTCTTCAACTGGACACAATCCAAGCCCTGATAATACGTTACCATTGCAACAAGGCCAGCCTAATATGCTGCACTCCAAGGCGGGGTTTATTAGCTTGACTTCGGTTCTGAGCCAACACATTCACAACATTTCCAGTCAGTTCAGCTCATGTGCAGAGCAACCTCGTATCTTCCAGAAAAAGACCATGTGGACCTGCCCTTCGACCGCTATCTTAAAGACTGAATCTCAATAAATTAGATCAAACAAAAATAAAATTGTTAAATGTAATCTCATCCTAGAATGTGCACTCACATAAATGCTTTCCAAATACTTTATGAGCCATCCACCAGCTTCGCAATGCAGGGCTCCCCAGTCAGCTCAGAATTTCTTGCCTCGTGCAGCAAAGGGTTCTTAAAGAAATTACCTTGCATGATATCAGGGCAAATATTTTCAATGACGTTTCAGCTGAGAAGTTAATGTGACAGAGCAGATTTACTTCCAGATCCTCATAAAAGGGTGCTGTATGTGTGTGTGAGTTTGGGAGCAGAAGTGATCACAGGTGGCTGTAGTTCATGTACTTCTGCTCCGTTACCTTTTACATCATCTGCTGATCAGCTCCAGCGGCTAGATTAGGATTAAGAAATCGAGGATTTTATTGTCCCTTTGAACACCCTCAGCAAGTCACATGTAAATACATACCCCAGCGGCTGCCCAGCAATAATTTATGGTAAAAAAGATGGATGACAGTTTTAGATGAAGTCAGAAACTACACTGACCCATGACTGTAGCTTCTCCTTGTTGTGTCCCCACCTTTGCTTGAATTATCATAGAAATTTTGAAAGTGATCAAACTGTGTCAATTCACAGCAATTGAAGATCAATCCCTCTGTCCCATTTCAAAAGGCAATACATGAGAACGTGCAACATTCTGTGGAATTTTGGCTGCATTCCTATTAAAGCTACATGATCTTGCCGACTTTGCAATGTAAACACAAATTAGTGATGTCACTACTTATAGAGCTATTATTCCCCTCTATTTTCTTCTGTACATTACAATTGCAGAAAATGAATAAGGTTGTCTGGAAGAGGTGTAAATTGTCTTACAACCAAGTAATTCAATTCATTTTGTGATAGACCTTTTCTGCAAAATTTGCCTTTTATTTTCTGAGTGTGTCTTGGGGGTGGGATGATGGAGCAGTTTCCATCAGTGTTAGCAACCCCTTGCATTCAAAAATTCTTTAAAAACTTGCAGTAATGTAAGGTTCTTCTTACAGATATTTTTAAAAATTTACTGGAATTTTCTCAATTTTAATCAATTTTGGGTTTTATGCTTTGCTGTAGACACAGGCCATGGTGGTTTGAGGGCGATATTGTAAGAATACACAGACATGTCATCTAAAAAGCATCTGTTCAAAACAGTGAAGAGAGGGAAATGATTAGTGAGCACACATGAACATCCAAGCCAAGAAGACATCAAACTTATTCTTTCATTTGACCTCTTTTCTCTTCTTGACTTTCCCAAACCTGTGAACAGGGAGTCTTATGATATTGCTTAGAGGAATCATTTGTAAGAAGGATACAGTAATTTCTCCTTGATAAAAAAAGTCATCCTTTGTTTGCCATTTTCCTGAAATCCTAATTCCCAGTGTCCATGTCTATACTAGTCTGTAGTTGCTGCAAACAGAGCAGTCGCCATACCACCCTCACTCGCAGTCAAATCCTACAAGATATCCGTGAATGCTAAGCAGAGTTGTAGTGAGCCCATTGCCATATCCCTGGCACACTTACTTACCACCTAGTCTCTAGTCTATTATAAGCTTCCCAAACACAAAGAGAGAATAACATGAAGATGGTCATGGTCCATCTTCACACCTCTGAAAGAGACTACCATTAACACTATGATTCCTTTCCTGCTTTCATTTGCAAGCATTAAAGAATTTGCCAAGTATATTCAGTCATTTCATTTTTGGTAGTGCAATCCCTCTTATCTATTTAATTTGAAAAGTTTCAAATTAAATTTGTAAATTGAAAGGCTTGAGACTAAAATCCTTGGACATAGACAGGACTTGTCACAGTATATATACAACACTGCCACATTTACAGACAAGCATACCACAGCATTTGGATCCCATAACAGAATCCTGTAGACTAACCCATCAAATATCTGCTGTTGTTCAAGCAATCTGAATAAGCTTAGTATTTTGTAGAGGAACTCAAAAACAGGCATAGCAACTCACCCCAAAAACTCAAATGTAATTCCCATGGCCTCTTCTCTGTAAAGTGAATTTAGTGCACATGAAAAGTACTGGATTGACAAGGAACAAGTACCTTGCAGAGGACAATTGTATTTCTATTCAGAAAGTTTGGTTTGGGTATTAGAAAATCTCCTGTCATGCAGTGTTTTAATTCACAAGAAATTACCAAATGAGGAAATGATGAATTTTTTCAAATATTAGCCAGGATTCTGTTTACCAAAAAATTTAGAGAGAGGAAAAAGAGAGAGATTCACAATGCTATTGTCATTTTGCTTTCAATTTTTCAGTGATTGTGTCATGAAATGAAGTAATATAAATGATAATAATGTGTTGTTATGACTCTGTGTGTCATTTGCATTATGTGACATTCCGAATTTTTCAGTTCCAGTGTTTAGAACAGAAAATGTTGTCTTTGTTCATGTATTGGCAAGCACCTGCTGGCTGAGTTCCCTGTAAAAACACATCTTTTGGCATATCTTCAGTTAAAATTATTCAGTCATTTATTAGAAATCCTTGATGCCCTTATACCTAAATAATTTTGAGTATATAGCCACTTTTTAAGACCTATCCATGGACATATTGTATAAGTTCGCATGTATGTACTTGAACACCTACAGACAAACCAATACTATACACATTAATATATTCTGCACTGCGTGTGTGTTCATAAATATAGGGTTTCTGATGGTGCAAAGGACAGCATACTTCATTTTCATGAGTTAGGAATGACTGCATAACTCACAGGTGGCAGAGCAAAGCAAAGCCACTAATGGATTCTGTAGAGTCATCCCGACTGGATGAAAATAAAATTCCATTACTCTGTCTACCATTACATACTATATTTATACCATATCAGAGACGTTTGTCCACAGAGTGACTAAACTTTTTGTTACACTTTGCTGAAGAAATTATTATCATTGAAGAAATAAAAAGATATATTGCTGGGGTTTATTTCCCACTGGCAGGGTCTAAATATGTATTTCATACAAGTAAACACACACATACACACACATTAATAATGTGGTGTTTTTCCTAGCCCATTTCTGAGAGCTACTGGAATGAGTTCATCTGTCCCCTGGATATGATGGAATTTTTGCTCCTTAGATTTATACATCTGGGGTTTTACATCTTTTCATTTTGAGTGTGATTCTGGACTTGCTGTGGTGTAAGACTACTTCCCTGCAAAATAACACATAAAATCAGCTTACAAAGAAGCAGAATAAGGCCTTTGGCCCTGATTTAGCAAGAGGGGTTCTCTGAAGCTGTTTATTTTGTGGGAGGCTACCACTCTTTCCACTCATAGGACAGTGAAATGGAACAACAATAATTAAGGTCAATCTGAGACAAATATAACTGCTGGAGATAGATCCGTGTTTTATTGTCAGCAGCGGATAATCATGAATACAGTGGCAATCAAGACAGGTGATCAGAAATCATCTCCAAGCAACATTGTTGAACAGGAATATGCAATAAGTTGCATACAGAAATACATGAAAAAAATTAAGGTGCATCACTATAAATCTCTACTATCTTTGCTGTTTAGCTGTTGTCCTTTCAAATTGATGGCCCTACTACACACAGCAGCATAAATGCAAAAAAGAAGTTTCTTTTTTTCTCCCTCTAAAATCTACAGACATGCCTGATCATATTGTGACAGCCTGATTTTCTTAGTTTAAACACAGTGCTTAATTTCCAGTAGTGCTAGTAACCATTCCAAGAAGTGCCATAAAGTGTGATTAGTCTAAGTAGATTTTTCCTTGGAGGATGTGGCTAGTTTCTCAACCAAGTTTTTGTGCACATTTTACACTTGAAAAGGAGCCTGAGGTTAAGAAATCAGGTGGGACAGAAGCCCCAGTTCAGTTCAAAGAACTGCAAAACTGCAGTTTTTACCATGTTACTTTTTTCTTTTGAAACATGAGCAGACCAATAAAGAAGACAGCTCTCTGAAGCATCCTGTTTTTATGCTGTCTTCAAAAAACTTTTTTTCAAGTTACAACAACGTGTTAAATTTAGAGACCTAAGTAGCCAAAAAGTGCAAATGGGGTCTTAAAAGCCAAACAACAGAACAGCATTTTGTACCAGGACATGCAACCAGAATTTCAAAATCCTACCAGGACAGTGTATCTCACAGTAACTAATGTGTCGTCACTGATCCTCTCAGATCGAACTATCTCTTTGATAAAACAACTCTCTAATTGCTCTCTGCTTGTACTGGATGGATGCTCTCCAGCTGGCTGAAAGACTGCACAGACCGCTCTTTTTTCAGTCACCTGCTTCCTCTTACGCTTGAATGGTATGGTGCCCAGAACTGTATTGACCTCAGTGGGTTGCCTAGTATTTACATCAAGATAAATCAGAACAAAGCATGTTTAGTTTTACAGAAGACTACTGGACAATATGAAGAAAACCTTTATGGCTTGCACAGAGCAGTGAGGCTGAATATAATCTGTGTACTAGTTGGCTTACCAGTATGGGAAGGGACAGAGTACTGCTGTGTATTTCTCTTTAATTTTGTTGCATGAAAGGGTCAGTCTAAGTATATGCTGTATCCCACTTAAGTAGGAAACACGATTTGCAGCTTTGCCAGCTCTTACATATTCAAAAAAAATTGAATGCTACATAGAAATATATATGGAAGATTATCTTTTCCACAGCTCTGGTACTGCTCATAAAGTGCAAAACAAATACTCTGGGAACTGATGGCACAGCTTATAGCAAGGACTTTTGAGGCAATATCTAAGTAATGTTGCAGCTAAAGAAGTTCTAGTGCCAGCATTTGCTTCGATCCTACAGAGGCTTGATGGCATAGATGGGCTGGTTTTCTGGATTCTCTTCTGCCAGAGACAGAAAGTAACTTTCAATATTCCAGAATATTTGTGCAAGGAAATAAATTTTGGCATCAAAAATTTATCATTTATCCTCCTCCTTCTTGACCTTCCTTTTTCTTCTTTTTTTTTTCTTTCTTTTTTTTTTTTGTGGAGAAATTATTTGGTTTGCAGAAATAGACTGGTTTAATAAAATTGGTCTTCTTCCTTCTACTAAAAGTTTACCTGCGAGAGCCCCGAACATAATAAAATCAGATTATGAAGGCAATCATATTTACTTGTAATAAATCAAATCTTGCAGACATCAGTTAAGTCTCCCTTACTGCACTGGGACAATATTGTACATGCATACATCAATACCTGAGGTGTCAGAAGTATATTTCATAAGTTCAGAAAAATTGCATACACACTTGCAGCACCATTATGAGCAGTGAATTTGTAATGTGAACATTATGATGTATAAAGTGGCTTTGTTCCTACATTTAATAAGCACCACATGTCAAGCCCACAAACATAATGGAATTTGCTGGTGATTTCTCACCATTAGATGTAGGTTATTGTTTTCAGGAAGAGAACTTTTCCACACTTTATCAACAGTATCCAATTTTAAGCAGCCATCTTCTTTCTCTCCTCTGAATGCAGCAGATTCTTTAAATTAGTGAAATAAAATAAAACACCAGTCAGCGGGATACTCTGTTACGTTGAACTGAAGTAAACACAATTCCAGTCACAGAGGATGTGCTTCCTTTGGACTATGCTAGCTGAATATTTGTGTGTATTATTCATATTCTGCTACTGGTTAGGGTGCCAGAGAATTAAAAAAATCCATACATAACCCCAAAAAGGATGGGATGTGGAAGGAGATTTTTCCTATGGTGCTCTTTAGGTCATACCTAAGAAATGCTGCACTAGGCCAGTGTAAGGACTGTGGACACACACACACACACACACACACACGCACGCACGCACACACACACACACACACACACACTTTCAGTTATGTTCTCACCTAGTGGGGTCCATTAGCACATCACAGATATTTTCTGCCTAGTAAATTAATAAATGGTAGAAAAGAGGGACAAATTTGTTTCTTTTTCTTTTAGAAATTGATAAAATGAAAAATATCAGACTGTAAGTTGTGGTTGCTGGTGAGTCAGGAAGCCCTCAACTGCTGAATATCCGCAAGGCTACTGCATCTCAGTAATAGCAAGGTGGCTATGGGAAGCTTAAGGCTCACAACAGGCAAAGCAAGCCAGGGATGCTGGAAAGGGATGGCTGTAGCCAAAACAGCCTGAAAGCTGGTTGATCCAGCAGCTACCTTAGGCGTTTTCTATCAGTAAAAGCACTTATGGAAGAGGAAGAAAACCTGTGAAAGTGATGAGTGAGATGCTATGTCTTTCCTATACAGAGCTATCCTTCCTGAGGCTCAGGAAGTTTTGCTAGCTTAAGCAGGTGCAATTTCTGCCCCTTTGCTGCTGAATATGGCCTAGTCCATGAAATAAAGAAATGGAGTATGTGTCCAAATTGATAGGGATTTTAATATTCTATCTGTTACTGTTTACACATTCATTAAAAGTTTGCCTGTTGACTCTTAGAATAAATATACTAGAGCCCAGATCAGAAATTCAGCCAAAGAAACACTTGAAATTTATATTTCTCTCTAACGGTTTGTATTAAGTTTTATTTCTTTGGATCAAGATAATCTCTGACTATGCTTGTGTGGTGTCCTGCACTGAGGGTCATCAAATACAGTAGGTCACCAGCTGCCTTCAGGTGGAAGCTTTTGACATTCTTTCATAAATAATGAAAAGAGAATACAGGAACTGTGTGTAATGGTTATGTGAGACAACCCTATACTCCACAATCATTTTACTTTGCCTTCTGCAATGCAAACCAGTGCAAACTGGGGATCTCAAAGTACTTTACCAGATTACCAGATTCGCTACGTGTTTCTCAGAGAAGTCACTAAAACTTTTCGATTTACAGACAGGTCAAGATTAAGCAGCTTCCTGATTATCACAGAAGGAGGCAAGAGCAGAGCCAAAAATTAAATGTTGGAGTCCAGTCTTCTTTGAGCATATTTTCTCAGTTACGCAGCTCTTCCAGAGCTATGGAAATCTTGGAAGATGTAGTTCTCCCTATTTTTATTTTTATATCTTGAAATGCTAAACAAAATTAAAGTACTCTACTATATTTGTGCCTGTGTGTTATATCCATCAGTATAAATGAGCAGGAGACCTGACTCTTCCCTGTTCTACAGTTCAAGCAATCAGTCATATCTTTGCATTTCATACCAGTCTCCCATGTGCTCACATTACACAAATGCAGGTAATGGAGGATTAAGCCCTTAGAGCAGCAATGATTGAAGGCCAGAAGTATTGATTTTTTAAAATATCCACAATATCTCATCCTGCTCTCTTCACAGTCTTTTCCCTTCCCCATGCATTTTCATACTCATTCTACCAGCAAATACCTTCAGCCTGATTGATACAGTCTGATGTATTAAATCCAGATGTTCCTGAAATATTTTTCCTTCTTCCAGTTGAAGTTTGTCTAGACTGCAATTGGAAGGCATGTCTGTAGCTCATGCAGAGATAAAGCAGCTATGGCTAGTTTAACATGGCTAATGTGTATGGGAGTCTTGCAAGTTGCAATGCAAGACTTGAAATGCTGGCAGCACTAACTTGCCTGGATTCTTGACTGCCTCCTCAGACAGCTATTGTGCAGCCAAGACCTCACTTATGGATCTCGAGTACAGAAGACAATTAGATTAAAGCTAGAATTACAGATTTTAGAGTCATGCTCTGAAATGCCCTGCAGACTTGTCTTTTGAGACTAGGTCCCCTGTGTGGGCAAACCACTCATGAGTTTGGCTGGATCAGAGGCTGAATAATTGAATGTAAAGAAAAGAAGAGGCAAAGGAACACTGGAGATGCTCTCAGAAGAGGACTACCCTCATTTTAACAGCTATCACACATTCTATTGAAACTGGCTTTTGATACCTCAGACACAAAGTTTATTGCCAGTGCAATCTAGAGTCTAGAAAGGTACAATTCCACAGGAAAATGAGGAACTCACATGTGATGCATGAAATAAACACTCCTTGAAATGAGTTCCTTTTCTTAATTATAGGTAATACAATGCCATTAGCACATCTCGAAGAAGAGTGATTATCTGCTAGCTGTACACTTCAGTGCACCATTAGAAATATTTTACTAGGAAGAAGGTATATTACACTATTTGAATATCAAGCTGATGGACATCTTGAATATTAAACTGTGAAAGCAACTTTCCTTGAACTACAAAGTTAAGTCTTTAAAATATATATATAAAAAATCCCTGTAAACTGTAATTCTGTTGGATGCCAAGAACTGTTAATATTTATTAAATTAAAAGGAGACTGAGAGCATCTGGGCCCTATATTCTTGCTGGTCTTCTAATGGGAAAAAATACAGTATAGTGTACTATTAGCAATCCTTGAAAGTGCTGTTTTACATTCTCTTAATAAGACCATCCATAGCGTTCTAAGCTTTATTCAACATTGCAACTTATTCTCAAGCAGGTTTGCTCTGTAATGTTTGTGTGTTTCCCTGCAGAGCTCATAAGATGAAATTTAATCAGTAGAGGTTCATATTGCCAATGACTTCTCATTTTGTTTTTGTTTCCCTTCTCCATATGAAATCGCCTGTGGGTATTTGCAGCTCTGTTCTATAACAATACCTTTTTTCTCAGTGACATTAAAGTAATCCGTTATTTAAAAGACTCAGTAAACTTTATTCCTAGAAAGACTCCCATCTCTACACCCCAGTTGCTCTGCTTTAAACTAAACCTAGGTTTCACAGGCATTTAGGAGATGATAACATCTGTCAGTCCCTACTCCCTGTCCACTGCCCAGCTGCTTTTTCCAGCCACCTTTCTCTCTCCAGTGCCCCGTCCAGAGCACGGATGCAGTGTTTGCACATCTTGTGTAAGGGAAGAAAAGCTGGGTACAAATGACCCCGATAAAAGTGGCTGGTGGCTGGCTGATCACTTCCCCAATTTGAACCACCATTTGAGCAGGAAATGGTTGTAATGGTACAACCAAGACAAGAAGGAAGAAGAGGAGGCTACCAAAATTGTCTTTGTCACTGACAGAAGTGCTGGGAAACCTCTCGAAAAAAATGACATATCACTACTTAAAACAGTCAAACATAAAAGAACGGACCTGTATGGTTTCCACAGCCCTGGTTTATGTGGCAAGTCTGGACAAAATGCAAGGAACAGCTAAAACACATGAAAATGTCCCACTCCATGAGTGGTTCTGTTCTGAAGCACACAACACATTATATCCCTAACATTTTAAAAGGTAAAAATGTAGAGACCACAAAAATAAATAAAAGCCTAAATACCTTTTTACCTTAATAAGATACCCTAAATACCTAAAGACCTAGCTTCCTTGATTCATAATATTGATAGATTCTCAACATTCCTGTAAAGTTGGATACAATTTTTAGGGTTTTTTTGTTTGTTTTTTTTTTTGGTAAAAATGCAGGTATGGTAAGACAAACATTCCACTGAGATATATTTAAAAATAAACCCCATAATTCTTAGAAAATATCATTTATATTTCAAACTTGCTAAAAGAATTATTTCCAATATAAAATTTTCAATATTTTAAAAGTAATGTATTTTAAAGTTCTTGTTTAAATTCATTCTTTCAACATTTCCTTCAACATTACAGGATATTTTTAAAGCTTTGACATCTAAATGAAACATTTACAGGAGTTTTTAAAGTTTTTTTTAAATCTACATTTTTGATTTTATAGCTTGTTGAAGTTCTGACCTAATTAGTTCATAATCTTACAAGAGTACCAAAGCTGTTGTTGTTATTACTATATTGATTTTACAAATGAAAAATCAAGATACATGGAGAGTAGAGACAAAATGATCAAAGTGCCCATCAGAATGGTGTGACCAGCTTGAAACACAGAGACTTGCTTTTCCAGAGTGTACAGCTTTTGCAAAATACAGGTTCTATTGATTTCAGCTGCAGATGTGAGTGCTCAGCATTTCTACAAATCAAGCTCTAGGAATCTTAAATTAGTATCAGAAAATGAGGAACCTACTCAATTAACCCCCTGGGGAAACTCTGATTTTAAAGTCTTGCCCAAGATCACATACAAACTTAGTGGGAGAAGTGCAGAGTAAGCTTCCCTGAAGAACATTCATCTGCCTCTACAAGACCGTCTTTTCTTTTCTTTCAAAACTTTGCCTCATTATTCTTCCAGATGATATCACTTCTTATATAAAACCATGACTCTTCCTCAAAAGTTCTAATAAATGAGGTAGGGGTCCTTTGGAGGGAAAAGTGTATTAAAGTTCTGTAGCTAACTTTTGTTCTGACACTTTTTAATTTTTCAACACTTCATTTTACAACTTCAGTAAAATGTACTAAATAAAATAAATGTGGAAAACATCACTTCCATCATGTGGCACATTATCTTCCCACACAGTCTTCCTCAGGACAGAAGTCCTGTGAATTGAAAGCATTATTTAGTTTCCACATCTGTCCTTTAAAATTTCATATATTGGCCTTGTTAGTATGGTCCCAGAGTATCTTTCAGTAGCAGAATACTATATGATTTATTCTTTCATCATTTCTGTAGACTGAGAATTATAAATACAGTAGAGGCTTTGAGTTTGGGATTTTTTTTTATTATTATGGCTTTTGTACAGACTAGTAGAAACAAGGTCAATTTGGATTACCCTACTCTCAGAGGAAAGGACAGCATTGAAAGTTGCAGCGATCCTTTTCTAGGCAGTGGTTCCAGGGAAAAAATGTTATATAATAATAGAATTAAAACTATATCAAAATATATTTGCATCCATTTATTCTGAAAGCAAGAAACTATCATTTCCCAGCCTGTGAGCACATAATTTTCAATTACATTGTTTTGATATTAATTTTAAAATGATTTCCTGAAATAAAAAATACAATTCCCCCAAAATTCATAATATGGAATTATCCTGATCCCTCCCCTAAAATATTTAGATCCTCAGCATGGATTTCTGCTACTTAAAGTAATCAGATGGGCTGAATAGGGAAGGTTAGTTGGTTACTGAAGATGAGGAAACAAAGCTCAACCTTGTGATTCAAGAGCAAGAGCACAGATAATATACAGAAAATGACTGACATCAAAGATGAACTTAGCAGTTTCATTTTGATTAGCCTAGAGATGTCCAGAAAGAAGGAGACTGTAAAAACAGTTGAGACATGCAATAATAAAAGATCTGATGAGAGCCCTGTGACAGGAAAAAAAGAAAGTCTGGATACAAATAAAACCRTGTAACCAGGAGAAGCAGGCTAGTCTATACTTCATTCACAGTTTTACTTCAGTATTCACAGTTTTACTTAAGTAAAACATGAATAAATCCAAAAAATGCAATTGTAGGTATAAAAAGTGCTGTGGTTCAACACAGGTTTTAATAATTCAGTCCTAATCAGTTAATAGGAAAGCAATAAATAGTTACAAATAAATATATAAACTTATTTCATGTAAATATATAAATGTTTAATCTTCCATTAAAATAGGTGCACCGTGACCTTTTTTTGCATTGTGAAGAATTCTTGGTTTGAACTACTTGCCTGGAAAAAGCTCCTTCTCATCCTGAGAAAGCAGCAGACTTTTGCTCCTTCTGAGTCCTTTTCCTGGCTGGATGGATTTAGTAAAAAAATTGGGTATATCCTGAAATCACACATCATGAGAAAGCCGAGAGAAGTGCTTGTCTACCTCACTCTTCCAGGAGCTGTGTTTCCATGTGGACCAGTTTCTGAAGCCTGAAGACATTATCCCCAGCTCCCTGCCCATGCAAGTGGTATGGGTTTTTCTTTAGCCTGCTTTTGGGGGCTGGAGCAGGGGTTCAGTCGTGTCACATTCACATCACATATGAAACTTTGTCCTCAAAGCCAATGTTATGGAAACATGCAGTTCTCCCCAATCTCTCTGATGTATATCATTCACATTTTAAAATGACCCAAATTCTCAATTTTACTTCCAAAAATTTTCAAAAGCTCTACTGATTTCTCTGCCAATATACATTTATATGTGTTGGTAGCTGTTTTCTGCCTAGTCTAATGATTCAAAGGAGGATCATACAATATTAACGTTACCTGCTTACAGAGCCTTCTTTCCATGGACAGACCCATATTACTCCGAGCAGCAGTTTATCGTTCATTCCTATAGTATGTCATGTAAACCTAACCAGAGAAAGGAAAAGCATCCTCCAAAAATGCCCCRTGTGGCTTCTGGAAGCCAACAGCCCTTTCCAAACTACGTATGTCATGATCCCCAAAAATGCAAAGAAACTCCACCTATCCCAAGCCAAACCAACCAAACAAAACCAATCAAACATATTATAAGAAGGGAGTGGATGCCTGGAAGCGCTTTTTATCAATGCAGTCTAAAAAATCTTCAGAACTAATTGCTTAAAATGATTGCAAAAGCTGACAAGGTACAGGCTAAGTAGGCACTTGAAAATACTACTACGCACTGGAAAACAACCTGACACATGGGTGGCCCTAAGCTGTGTAATAGGTGCAAAGTAAGCTTACCTGAGAACTTGAAAGCTGTCTGGATAGACAGCATCACTGTGATTAAGAATACAGGGTTTTTATTCATTTATTTCATGCCAAGGTTAGATATGTTAGTAGCTTGACTAGCTTTGAGATTATTTTGTCTGAAAAGTAGCCTTCTATTTTACCTCCTCTAATATACCACAGAGCAACATAAGTAGCTCTAGCTTTACACCTCCATATTAGTGAAACCAACCCAATTTGACCATTCAGTAAAAGAACGTATTTTGTATGTTTCTTTCAACAGTGTGCTAATATTTAGCCAGGCTATTCTCACAGATTATTTCTTTCTGTTCAGCAGACAAAAAAGCTAAAGTGAACATAACAAGTAGTCATGTCAACGTAACAACATTACCTCTTGGTTGACATCCAGCACTCTTCTATATCTAGAGCTCTGTTAAGAAGATGCCAGTCTCTGTCATCCTGCCTTCATCATTCTTGGTATTCTTCTAAATCTTGGTGCACTAAAGAGCCATGTTGGTATTTTCTTTCAGAGATCAGGTTTATGAGTGCAGAATATTGTGTTCACCATAGCACATTTGCTCCTCAGCACTTCTGAGAGACAAGAGCACAGAGACACTCTGTAAAATGGACCTTACCACCTAACTTATATTTTCTCCAAAATTCCCTCAACCTGAAAGCACCTGGGTGCAGAAATGCCTTTTGCATGCTTTTCAGGAGTTGTGAGAGTTAGCCATCTCACCGTCCTCTTTTTCTCCTTTAAGCAGCCAACTTCTTTAGCTGAACTATATTTCCTATAGTGTGTCATGGCTGAAGGCATTCACAGTAAACCACAGCAGCTCCGTGAGACCAGAGCTTCACCATGGCCAGAGAAGGAACCATAGCCCAGAGAAAGCCATTGGATGGCTGACTATTAGAGTGCCATAGGAGTGTTTCCAACACGTTCCAGTTTCAGTCAAAATTGTTCACATTTTGATCAAAGGGCTAGGATTTTGTCCTTTTTACAGTAAGATGAAATGCAGAGACAAAAACAGGTGAAAGTTGTGCAGGAAGTACAGTGAGAAATGCTCTTTGGGGCATTATATTACACAAGAAGCCCAAAGCTGTAGTTTCTTTTTCTGTAAGAAGCCTAATAGTAAACCAAGTATCATTGTCGTGTATATGATCACCAATAACAATAAGGACTGAAATAAAGAGGGTGCTTTCATGACTACTGAGCAGTGTTGTGTGTCAAAAAATACTTCATCCTAATCTGTTTACCTCCCACTGTCCTCATGAACCACATTCATAACGATTTAAATGTGATTATGCAGGTTTAGCAGGTCACCAAGATATTTTTGATGGTATAAAAAATATAAGATGAGGAATAGCAGAATCTTTAGAAATTCCCCAGGCGCTGCTTTGGGACAAAAGGACACCTGATCCTACATGACATCATCTTGCACCAGGAAAGTGAATAGTGGGTTTCTGTTTCTACCCTGAACCTTTGGTACTCAGGATAATCCAACCGTACTGTAATTGTTTCAACAGGAATGAGTAAAGTTTCATCTATTCTCTGGGCAAGAACTAAAGAGAGGTGGAGTGTCATGTTGGAAGACTAAGAGGGAGTTAGAGATGTCATTTTTCTTGTGCTTCAATAGACATTAAGTACATTGGAAATGAATGTAACTACTTTGCAGCAGCCTGACAGTCCTGCTGTGAAAAGGGATGCCTCCGTAGCACAATATACCAGAAAAGCACCCCTGCTAGTGTGCTGCCACCATTGCGGCAAGAACAGCAGAAATATTAATAAAAATTACCTAAAGACTGAGCTATTAAATCTCTCACAGTCTATCATACATCACCTCTTTTTTTATTTTTTTAATGGAGACAAGAGGGCAGCTAGCAAATTTCAAATCATTTCAATTCATCTTGCATTAATAAATAAATAGATTCGTTAGTACTCTGGTTCACATCATCTGCTAGATTAGTGACAAGAGTATTAGAATTGGCTACTCAGTGACTTTTCAATCATTTCTTTTTATTTTATGTTCTTGTCAATATAAAATAATATCAAAGTTCTGGCTTAGAGCCACTGCTCATAGTTTCACCACAGAATCATCACAGAGAATTTACAGCCTAGGCACTTTAAAATTCTTCCTATCCTGCAGGACAAATTCTGTTGCATAATGTCATTTTCATATAAAACAAGCAAATCAGTGAAACATTTCCTTTCTTTAGGCCTAYACGAATTTTAGAGTAAAAAATACAAACTTACAGAACAAAAGTTTTATTTAACAGAACTCATACTTTTTTCCCATTAATATAAATTAACACTTTACAGAATTGGAATACATAGAGCTGTATGAACCAGTGGTCTGTGCTATTAAGGCAATCAGGACAAAAATATTGCAGGGAAAGAGAACTGGTGCGTGGACTTGCAGTGTAGATGGTGAGTGTGAGTGGCTTTGTCTCTGAGGTGGAGCTGGGATGGGCTATTTTAACTCTTGAATTGAAATGCTAAAACTAAAGAGTTATTGGACTGAACAGGGGAAAATTCAGGACTATTGCTCAGACAAATTTACGGGGGCACAATATGAGCTGAAATTTAAGGCTTCCCACTCTGAGCATCCACACAGCAAATGCTCTTGAAACTGTAATGATAAGTGGGAGCTTGAACACAGGGTAATTACAGTCACCAATGAAGTACACCAGCACTCAGACCTCAAGATTTAAAGCAGCTTTCTTAGGATTGGCCCAGACCTTTTACGCAGAAGACTTGCATACGGAAACAATTTGGGAAGCTGATCCTTACTTCCTCTCAGCTGTTACCTAGTAACTAACGACGCAAATACTTCCAGTCCATTGCACAGCAAAGTCACACAGGTTAGCTTCAGCTGCTCTGCCAGACAACAAGAGAGCCCAAGCAAATCAATACCGTAAGTGTGTTATCGAGACGTTCTGTGGGTGCTCGGGAAGGACGACACATCCAGAAAGCACTGAACTCCAGGAAATTTCTGAGGAAAAGATTTGATTCTCACCATCAGGAGCAAATTTCTATTGGGGGGGGATCAGCAGTGTCTAGCTCAAGTGACTAATTACTACTACTCAGAGCAAGCTGTCACCATCCGTAAGCAGCTAGGGTGTAAGAGCAGTTTATATCTTCTGATCAGCGGCCCTGTTCATCAGTGGTGATTGCTTATTTATGGAGATAAGCAGTCATTGCTGACCAGTGCTTCAAGCTATGGCTACCTCTGGGGATAAGCAATCACAGTGAAGCAACAAATATTACTGAGACTGCAACTACATGCGTGTTTACAGCGCAGCAATGAATTTATCATATAGCAGTACCTAATTACCATGATTCAGCACAGCTATCACGTTCCCTATTCCTCTGCAAACTTTGTCCTCTTCCATATCTCTTGCTTCAACAACCTCAGCCTTTTTCTCTCCCAATCCACTGTATTATCCATCCTTTCCATCTAACCCCTGCACGTTTCCCAGTGCTGAAATTTCCCTTCATCCTGCCCAGCATGCAAGGGGACAGGACACACGGCAAGCTGCCATTGCTGCTGTGCACTGCTGGATTGGCTGCATCACTGAGGGCCAGAGAGTCTCCACCAGCTGCCTGTGGAGGCATTCATGTACTGCAGGATGTGAGGAGACCCAAGCACCTGCGTGAGTGCAGTATTTAACCTGCAGCCCACCTATCATGGCTTAGGTATTCAAATGGCACCCTGGAAAAAAACAGTTATAAAGGCCAAAGCCCATGCTGTTGTAATAGTCAAGGCTGGTTGCCACAAAGAGTTTGGAAGCACAGAGATATCAACCAGCTTGAGCATATCTGTTGGTGACTGTGTACTTCTCTGTCTCAGCTACACTGAGAATGTCTGCCCAGACAGTATTTAATATTTGATCCTAAACTTCAAACATTCACAAGCTGAACTCAATATTTTTTGAACAAATTCTGCTTTATAATTAAGAACCTTCTATCTGTAGACCGGACACTTCCAGCAAATGTCCAGAGGAGAGAAAACTTTGTTCCCATAGCTGGTAAAACATTCAGAGTTGCAACCATAATTTACACAAAATCCTGTTTAAAAGTCACTGGAATGCTCATGATCATTATCTTACTGATTTGTTACTGCTATTCACAGCTGTCTGTGTTTTAAAGAAATGAGTAAGTTTGTCTCCTAAAGCCCTGAAAAGAATTGTCTTGCTCAAGGTGATGAATACTGCCCCTGCTGTCCTCACGCACTTCACAGAGCACCCTGGTTGGATCTGAGCTCTGCTAAAGCTGAACAGGAAAATGAGTTTCTAACATTTTTGGATGGACAGAGCTCATGCTAAAGCTTCTTCAGACAAGCATGAAGAATATGTTTCCTCTGAGGTTGTTTGAAGTTTTGCCATTGACTTAAATGCAGTGAAGAACAAATATGTTATCTTCTATTTGTCTGGGAGGTGTCATGAGCACTTACGATATTTAATAAATAATTGCCTGTTGATATGTATGTTGTCTAATCAAGTCCAGGCCACTCTCTATGAGATCATCTTCCATACTCTTAAAAACTTTCAAGTTCTGGCCCTTTCTGTCTTAACTTCTTATTTCACAGTCCAAAAGGTCTCTTTTTCTACATACTAGCTTGTTACAGATCTTTTTTTTCTTGCTGGCCATGTTTTGAATTAGCTTGTTTATTCATTCCAGTCCTGGCAATAAACTGTGCTTCCCTGTTTCTCTTTATCTTCCGTGTATGAACATGGTTACAGTGATTCAAATGGAGACAAAGAGACTTTAATGTGATTCTGACACAGTTTTCTTAGTCAAGAGGTAACACAAACCAGGCTTTTTTATTTGATTTTGCCTCTCTGCATATGTAGAGTATAACATCTGTGTAATGTTTTCACAAACAAGTAATAAAATTGAGTGAGGGTATACTGAAGCATATATTACTTTCTAAGTATTCATACTGAGTCATTATGAAAGAATGGGGTAGCTGTGACTCCAGCTAACCTCTACTGTGAAGAAATAAATAAATGCAAAGGTTATGTATCCCATTTCACACAAGGCTTGATCTGTAAAAGGGCAGAGTCAATTGCATATCACTGGGGAGAAAGATCACTGGCGTATTCTAAACTGTTAGTTAGGGTTAGGGTTAGTTTAGAGGTTTCAGAAATTTTCTCACTCATTAGCCAATGGAACCCAGAGCCTTCAGGGAGTGAGAGGAGGTGAAACCACATATCCCACCACTCAGATTCAGATCCCAGGTCCTGCTTGGCCTCAGACCGTCCAAGGTCTTCGACCTCAGCCACCCAAATCTGGCTGTGTGACCTGTGCATGAGCCTCTTGGCATTAGGGATACAGACTGAAAGGGAAAGAGGTTCCTCAGTCCTCTCTGTTGAAACCTTTCTAATTCATGTAAGTGAACAACCATGGGACCAAGGAAAGAGGGAGGGAGATTGACTGGTGTAACCTAGTGGTGAAGAAATGAGAGGAGAAACAAGTCCCTGTTTCTTTCCATATTTAGTTAATTACATAAGTGGAATAGTTCCATTACAAGAAACTGAGAGAAACCTGCCTCAAATGAACAAACTGCTTGTACCTATCTAGGATGTGGGGACTTGCACCAGATTTTTCCATATTTTAGATGGTGTTATTACTAGACATACTCACGATCCTCTTTCCTTGTATGGTATTACCCTACCAAAATCTATTTCTTACCTTTCAGACAAAGGTTGGTCAAAAACATAAAAATGATGAATATTTTGTCTGATAATTCCTTTTTTCAATTAAAAAATAAAGAATTTCAGTAAAACATCCCTGAGCAGCTTTATTTACTATGAACAGATCAGGCCAGACAGTGCCACTGCCAATCTCCTCAGCTCTCTGTCTAATGTTCAAATTATACCATGATAAGTTAAAAAGGATATATGACTCTGTATTTTGCAGAATGCCTGAAATGCATCTAGCATCTCTATCAGAAGAACATGAATTGTTTGCAGACTACAAATATTTTTTATTTCAGCATGATTTTTAGCATTCAAAGAATTCCAGCTAAAACTGGAACCCAGGACCTCTTTCTACATGGTGGCATTATCAAACCCCTTTCAAATACTTTTCCGGAGACATAGTGATTTTTGTAATATTTTTGCCTCCCATTCCTTCCTTTTTCTTTCTGCCCATGGTCATCTGCTGCTTTCTCAGAATGCAAACAGTGAACCATATTAACCACATTTTTTTAATCTGAAAAAATTTAGAAGCCAAGATTCATTGTAGAATACAGAATTTCATGCTGGAAAACAGGTCATTGTTATAAGAATTTAGAGAGGAGAAAATCCATTTCTGGGGCTTCTTATAATTAAAGCAGAAAAATCTATGTGATTATTAAATTCTATTTTCGTAACTTTCACAATACTGTTTAGCAACACAGAAATAATTGTATTGTTTCAGTCATTTATGTTGTAAGATGTTGTCCTCTCCATTTTAAACTGACTGAACATTCAAATAAATCAGCTTGCATTGAACTCTGCCCTCACTATTTTAACCAAATACAGAAATGCTGAAAATTATTCTAATACATAAATTTCCTGGGAAAATGGATTCCTGGAATGAAAAGAATTCCATTTGCAAAACCAGAATTGCTCAGTAAGCCTAGTTCAGTGAGATTTTAAAAACGAAGTACAAAATTTTTTTAAAGTTATTTCCTCCTGAATCAGTTTCTTTAAAGAACCTTCTTTAAAATTCAGTTTGCAGTGCTGCTTTTTAATGTCTCCGAGACACAGAAGATTTAACAAAGCTTAAACAAGGGTATTTTTTTACTGTTCCATATAGAACTGGCAAAGGACAATCCTGTTCTCTTTAGAGACAAGCAGGAAATATAATATGAGCCTTGAAGAACTCTCTCTTCCTTCGCTTTCGCTCGCTTTTTTCCCTTTTCTCTTTTCTCTTTCCCTTGCCATCCTTTCTTCCTACCTTTCCCCTTCTGTCTCTGGAGAAATTTTGACCAAATCTGGACAGCACTGTTACAGTCTAGGAAGAACTCAAAASAGATTTTCTAATCCACTTATTCCTAATCTTTGAAAGATGTAATTTAATCCAAACCTACACAACACCGTAGACACTCCTTTACCACATCTTAGACATTTGGCATTGGCAGTGTCTGAAGATGTGCTGAACCTCCTGTTCCAGCAGGAGCTGGTCAAATGCCTGCCAGTAGCAACCACTCAGCATACACTTAGCTCCCTAGCTTCTACCTAGTGCATGATTCGCAAATGCCTATTTGCTGTATAGTCTGAGCAAACAGGATTAAAACCATGAAGTGTTTGCACACTGTTTCATTTTTACTTATTCTTTGTTAGGGCCGCTGGGTATGTCCCATAAGTTAGGAAGTTCTCTTCCCTAGCCAAGTGATGTACTTTTTATGCATAATAAATAGCAAATAGCAAACATGTTGTGCCCATGTGCATGGGGAAATAGTTATGAGCAGCAGCCATTCTCAAAATATCTACAAAAACAAAGCTTCACTCACACAGCAAGCAAAGATGAGGAGAATCAATAATTATTTTTTGGTGCTTTCTGGGTTTTGACCTGGGAGGGCAAAGTGGATTCACCCTATGAGTAAAACAGCTCTGGGGAGACAGTCTTGTCAGTCTTGTCAAGCACCATGTTGATGCTTAGTCAGCACCCTGTAAGACTTTTCTGTTCATCCTAGTCCACAGGGCTAAGAAATAAAAGGTAACTTGAACAGTTTCCGCAGTATCCTTCTGACCCCTGTACTGAAGTCAAGAAAGAGGGTACGACTACACTGACAACAGCCCAACAGATTTCCTGTGTTCAAAGATCTTTCTAGAAATTATTTTTCCTGGCACCTGTATGGGGTGAAGTGGCATGAAGAGGCTGTGGGGGTGGAATTTTCATCTTTAAACTTACTAATTTTGCAAAGTGCCTTCAGATTTCCACAGCTTGAAAATATCCTTAAGCAGTAGTAATTTGTAGGCTCTTATCCTTATTTCAGATGAATCTCTTTTCACAACTATTCACATCATTCTGCTTAGAATAATGAATTAAAAAGGAAGAAAGTATTAGCAATTAAAATCACGTGCACCATCAAGCTTCTAGTAAAGCAGCGAGCTGAGGTAAATTAGACCAACCTCTATCTTAATTTGATAATAGCTACACAAGCCAAAGTCTTTTTTTTCTTTTTTGCCTTAAAATTCAAAATCAGAATGATAAAAAAGAGGAAGTGTAGACAGCTGCATTATGTTTTTTAAAAGATCCCTAAATAAGCGTGAGATTTTCTTTCAAATCTAATGATGCACCAACTCCTACTTCTTGATTTTCAAAAGAGCATATTATCCAACAGTTTTGGAAACGTGGCTACTTATCTTGATGCATAAATGAGGAGAACACGCAAGGAAGACCTCAGTTTTCCATCTCCCTCAAATCCCACTTGTTAGGCTACCTCTGCTGACTTCAAATGACTACTGCTAGCGAGTACTGGCAGTTCTAATTAATTTTCCTGACCTTCCCCACTCTGTGAATCTGTGGTCTCCCTTTAGCAGTGACTGAAGTTACATGACATTGGTCTCTTGAGCTATACCTCCTCTGAGCAGTGGTCCCTCGCAATCCGTGCCACTGGGTTACCCTCTCAGCACAAAGTTGCAACAGAGCTGGAGTATCCCAAACTGAAGGCTCAGAATCCCTCCCTCATCCATCGGTTTTACTGTAGCATCCCCTTTTCTGGAGGTCCCTGCCCTCTTTTCCTCCTAGTTTCTCAACCACTGAGGAGAGAGGCAATATTTCTCATTCCTCACTCTCAGCTTAGTGCCATCTGCAGGGCTGATTACCTTTGTGCAACTGTTATTCCAGCTCACCTCATGGTCACCTAGCCCAGCAATTTCTTGAGCCAGATTAGTGATTCCTTTTGAGTTTGGGCTGCACACCATTTATTATATTTTCTCATGCTGAATTTGGTTCTTCTATATAGCAATTCATAAGCCTGGGATGCTAGAAAATGCAGCAACCGCCTAAGCAGTTGTCCCTTGAAGAACAGCTCCTGCTCTTCATGGGGACCATGAACACAGTGTCACACTGGGAACCCTATTAGCCCAATTAGCAAGTCTGATTTCGGATGCTGTCTATAGATTATGTCTTAGTGCCTACTTGAAAAGAAGTCGACTGCACAGGCACTCCAGGGAGAGGGAGTCCTGGGTATTGAAATCACCCCCTGCCACCATGCTGTGTTAGTGTTGTAAGAGTGTATCTGCCAAAAAACAAGAGAGAGAGTGAGCAGGAAAATAAATGGATAAAACTTTTCTGGGAAAAGATAAGATGAAGACAATCCTGTGGAACATATTTGCTATCCTCTCTGCCAAAGCAAAATTTTCTCCTACTCTGTGGCCAAGTTTTCAAAACATGCTGAACCCCAGCAGCACTGGGACACTTGTCTATAGACTTTCAAGTGATTTACGACCTATAAAATAATTGTCATGTTACAGTCCCATTCTTCCTTTCCTTCTTATTACCTGCTAAGAAAAATCTAGTTATGCATTCTGGTATCCAAATGCTGTTTTAGAAAAGACTGGTATGAATGTGTCTAAAAAAATTCTGCCTTTTACTTTCAGCTTTTCTGGGTCAAGCTGTGATATGACTATGTGATTATGATGCAGGTTCTGCTCTCTTACACAGCTACTGAAGACTCTTCCAAATTTCATTGTGTCTATGGTTTACAAATCTGCTTCGGACAACATGACCAATACTTAGAGGTCTGCCTCTTGCAGCAAATGGATGAGAATGTACTTCTTTAAGAAGAGCTACAAAACTAAGTGCAGCAATTTGAGGTAGCTGTGTCCTGCTCACAGTACCCACACCTTTCCATGCTCAATAATTTCTACCTTCCTGTATTTGATAAAAAAAAGCTTTCATTTTATATTTCTTGTTTTTAAAGGACTTTTGAAATAGAAGTGAAACTTCTGTAGCAGCAGGATGCTATCAGTTGTTGTACAAGCAGCAGATGATGCAATATATATATGTCGAATATTATATATTTTTTTTAATCTTTCAGTTTGCTCTCTGCCAAGTCTCTTGACACTGTGATATGCTAGGAAATAAGTTTAAAATGTTTAACTTCAGAAATAGCCTTCCTCTCTGAGATCTCTTTTAGGAAAAAGCTACACTGACGCTTTGGAACAGCTTTATATATAGAAAGAGACATTTGCCCCTAAAAAAACTTTTTTTACTCTGAATAGTACAGAAGAGATTCTCTACAATTTTTAGAATTTTGTACTTCTACATATCCTGCTGAAATACTCATAGTGCCATCAAATACAATCAATTATTTGCATCTAACCTTTATATTAAAAAATAGAGATTATAAAATGGAATTTGACCGACTTTTTTGCAAGAAACCCTACGCCATAAAAATGTCCTTTCTCTAATCAAAATATCACCTGAATGAAGTCATCATGTTTGGCCTGATTGCATTTTTTCTCCATATATGTGCAGCTGCATTTGCCTCTCCATAAATGTCATTTGATTATGAGAAAATAAACAGGGAAGGACTCACAGGGAGTCGGTACAGGGCCTGCTTGTTTACCTGCCGCAGCTTTCCAGGCTGAAGAACAAATGTCATGCAAATGGTGCACCAGCAATGAGCTGCCAATCATCCCGCCTTGGCATTCATGGTGATTTGCTAAATCATTTAAAGGGACATGCTTTACTAAATGAAAAAATATCAGCGGCAAGGGCCTGTGTTTAAACATGGGGCTGAGTTATTATCCCAGTAGGATAGAATGAAATGAAGACATCTTCCAATTAAAGCTTGCAGATGAACCCAGACAAACCCCCCTTTTTTCATAAAGACGGGCAGATTATGATTGGGAGAGAACAGCGACAGAGGCTTTCATTACAAGCTGATTATGGTGATATAATTCCCAGTGCTGTGTGTCTGCGGGCCCAACTTCACATTTGAAGGTTTTTAATATAATTTCCTTAGGGTGAAATGCTGAAGATTTATTAAACTTTATGAAGGGCTTACAGATCCAATTTAAGAGGACATATCATAGGGCAAAACTGACAGATGATAAAATACATTCAAAGAAAGAGAAAGAAAGAAAGAAAGAAAAAGAAAGAAAGAAAGAAAGAGAAAGAGAGAAAGAAAGAAAGAGAGGAAGGAAGGAAATGAAGGAAATAAAGTCAGTTTAGGTTTGGAAACCATCTAAAATGGATTGTTATTTGTTATTTACACTATTCCACTTTAAAACAAAGACAGTATTTTCCTATTTTTTTCCAGAATTTAATTATCCTGAAGTTTGTTTCATGCTTATTAAAATCTAAGTATTTGAGTACTGAATATTTGGGTACTACACAATTTTATTAGTGGGGGCAAAAATAGACTAAAAAAACATTGGAGAAAGGTCACTGATTTTTTCTTGTACATACTGTTAAGACTGGCTGTATTTCTGCATTTAAATGCTCCTTGACACTCCATGTTCTTTCAAGTGTCACTAAGTGAATATATGTGGGTGCAGATGCAATTTACCTATAGATTCGTTTGGATATAAGTAATAGTAAGTGGGTAAAGGTAAGTAAATGTACAGTAAAACATTTAAACATTATAAACAGCTGCTAAATAATTTTGACAAGTCTCAGCTACACACACCTACACACATATATGCACATGCATGAACATATACAGCACAGCTGACTAGTGAGATTTTCCCATGATGCATGTGTAGCTCTATTCTTTGATGTATGAAAGAATATTTTACTGTGGTGATAATGTATATGGTGGAAGACAAAAAAACAAGCCAACACATTGGGTTGATGAGAAGAATGGAGAAAGGGAGTTAATAACATGTAATGTCCATACATTTTCTTTTTTCTATTTAAGTGCCCAGTTATTTGTTTGGCTTCCAAATGAGAAAGACAGGAAAGAAAAAGAATAGAAATGATATGATGAATAGCAGCAACCCTGCAGTCCAGATAAATTCAATAAAACAAGTGGGAAAGGGCAAGCATGAGGGTAAGAGCTAAGCAGTAAAAGAGTGTCTCTGCAGGGTTTTCAGCCAGTTTTTACACCTCCTAAAGAAAAGTTTAGTATTCACAAAAGAGAAAAACTCTGATAACAGCTCTGACCTGAAACAGGGATGGCAGAAGCAGCCAGCTGCTTTGTACCATTTCCCTTGCTGTTTCATCTACGGAAATTTGGACATGCCAGCAATAATCAGGTATTCCAGGTGCGGCCTCTTCTGCTTACAGGTACATGTCATGTATTAATTAGTTAGCATGAGTAAGGATTGAATGCTAGAAGAGGATACCCTCCTATGTCTACATCTATGATTAGGCTACTGAATTGCTCTCCCAACATTTTTAGAAGCAAGATCCCAAAGTCACAGAAAGCGGCCTGGATAATCAGACCTTACAGACAAATCTTACACCGTGATGAATTTTGTCGCGTTACTCTGAAATGGCCTCATTAGATCATGCTCAAAACTTTGCCGCCAAACCCACTTTAATTTTTGATCTAAGTCAGTGTTTGATCTCAAGTTTCCAGGGTTAACCAACAAATTTTCTAATTCCAGTTCTAATCTGGTACATAGAAAGTATATTCTAGTTTTCCTTCAAAATATAAACTGTCTTCTAAAAGATTACTATAAGAAACTGTAAAGAAAAATGAATGCTAACAAACAGAGACATATTCATTTAAAGACATTCATTTAAGCTCTTGGTTTGGCTCTTTCTCCTGGAAAGGCCACAGGAAGAAAATCAGTCTTTTCATCACTCAGCCTTCTGTTGGCTTCACCTCAAGATATATTTTGATTGACTGCGTTTTAAGAGACATGCATACATCTTATTCTCATTGAAAATTATGTTCTCTCAAGAGATATTTATGTTTCTGTTCACAGGAAAGGAAATGGTTGGTCTAGCTGCTTGGCTTGGAGAAGACACAGTGTACCCGCCAGCTATTCTTGGTTTTGCTTTATAAACATCTCTTTAAACATCAGATCTTTGGGAGAGAAGAGCTCTATTACTCTTCACTTCTCTGGCACCTAGTAAAATGGGCACATCTTTGTGGATGCAATCTAAGGATTCCCTGGTGACAATAATATAAATGTGCAGATCCTCAGATACAACGGCACTATTTTTGTTTTGTCTTTTGTGAAAAGATAAATAAAGCGACGCGCTTAGTCCTACAAAATGAATTAGAAACAGTAGCATAGCTGTATGAAACTGCATTTCATTATTGTGAAACTGAGATGATAAAATGGAACTAAATTTATGAAATGCTTTGAGATCAATAGGCAAAGATTTAATAAAAGAGCTAGGTAATTTCTTATTGTTACTTCCACGCTACCTAGAAATAAAGATAGTCCTTTCATGGCATTTAGTTACCATTTGCTCATCAAGCCAGCATCTTAACAACAACAACAACAATAAAAAAAAAAATGGCTTTAAGTGGTGTGCTATATTTGTGTGAGTGAATGTTTGGTTATCGTGCTGCACACCTCCATGCTTGGCTGAATACGAACAGCAGAGGCAGCGCTTCACATCCCTGATTATCATGTTGAGGTGCTGACAACTGCCAGGATCCTACCAGTCAATTTGTCTGATGTCAGATAAGATTAACCTAAGGCCACACAGCCCAAAGACAACTCACAGGCAATTTTAGTTGGTGGCCAAAGCATATGTTTAACCAAGTTGTATGTGCACATAGAGGTGCATCCATAACATCAGCTTAAGATACATATACTAAGTAACCTAAGCGGTTTGAGTTGTGTCATGAACTACAGCCGTCACAGCTTAGACCTGCAGAATCTGGCTAATTTAAGAACTAATTTAAGAACTGGATATTTATGGCTTTAGTTCATAGGTCACCCATTGAGTGTGCACCATGCACTGTGACATTTCTGCGATTCTTCCCCACTAAAGAAGAGTGAAGAACCTGATTCTAGCTCTGTTCATTCAGAGTTCCCTTGCCTTTAGACTGACTTGATTGAGAATGTAGCCTTCTTGCAATTTGTTGATTTCTTTCCATCTGAATAAAAATTCCAATTATTCTTGCTGTCTACTCAAGCAAAATCAAATCCTCCTGCTATGAACCCAAATCCTCAAAGACAGTGCAAGACTCAGTTAATATATGATTCCTTGCTTCTAAAACAGTTTTCCTCACATTGAGACACAAAATCGCATACAACAGGAGGAAAGCTGAATTTCTGATGCTCTGAAACTCTGAAGACTCCTTTGCCAGCCTGTAATCAGAAGAGTACTGAAAAAATAGAGCTCAGTCATTAACTGCCAAGCAAAAGATTCAAGCTTTCTCTAGCTGCAAATATTTGAACCATATCAGTTGTGTGCCAGGCCCAACACACGCACTCTGAAGTCAGCTGATGTTCTCTACTTGGTGCCCTCAGACATTTTATGACTGCTCTCCTACCTAAAAACAGCCTTACAGTAGCTGCTTGCTTGTCAAATACAGTTCTTTCACACCTACGCAAGCAGAGGAAGATGGTTTGAAACAATCTCTTTGTTTGTCTTCTCCTTTGCTTTAGCTACTTTGAGGTAGGACCTCCCACAATTATGCAGTGCGAACATCCACCTCAGCTCTCACAACAAGCTAAACAGAAATTTAAATTTGAAATATGTTTTCTTAATTCATTTAGTTTTGTTCCTGTGAGCTTGCACTGATATAAAAACATGTGAGGTACCTTGAGAAGACTTGTTAGTATGCACCAGAAGGATTAAACAGGATTGATTTCCCCAGGATATGAATATATAGAGCTACAGTTAGCTGTTCACTAAAGATTCAAGCTCTGGTGAATGATCATGATTGTAATCTTGCTACAGTTCATCCACAAGGCTTGTCAAGAAAAAGAGCAAATCAGAAACAATACCTGTAATCCTCCAGGAATTTGCCATCAGACTGACTACTTATGCTTTAATAGGATTTTCCCCCTTTTAAATCAGATATATATTGACCTGTAGGACTCATTCACTTGTTAATATTTGCACAGTGCTAAATAATTAATAATTGACACTATTAATTATTATTAGTAGGATGATACTGAAAAGAACACTTCAGGATATTTCTAAAGCGTTTAGAAGGTCTCATGATAAGAGCAACATCTGCAAGTACATGCAGTAGGGAAAAAAAGAATATTCCTCAGGCTTCAAGGCATCAATAGATCAGTCTCTGGGATCAGGAAGAAATGTCTCTCCATTGAAAAAGTTTCACAGTTCAAGCACTATTTTTTTAATGCATTTCTCTAATGACTCCAGAATTGGCTACTGTTAGAGATTTAACAGTGGACAGAATGAATTATCTATTCATGCATCTTTCTGGCAGAGCAGCTCTTAAGGAGTGAGACTGACTCCTGGAGCCCTATAGCAGGGACATGCACTCAAGCGCTATAGGTTGATTGCATAAAATGCTTGACAGTAACTGCTGTGTATCCAAGACTGACTGTCAAAAGAGTACTTTGAAGTAATTTTCTTGTAGCATTAGGAAGACTGCAGCAGAGAGGCTGAAATCACAAAAACTATTCCCAGGCTTTCTCAGCTCTGTGAAGTACAGCAACTAAGTTGTATTTCTCCCAATCTTTGGAAAAGTTAGGAAATATAAACCTTAATAGTTTGACATTTAGCACAAAAAATATATACGATGTGCTTTTATAAGTACTGTCTGCTCCCAAAGTCATGAATTTAAAAGCTGTAATACTAAGTTCAGACCATAAATAGCTTTGGTTTAAGGATAAGCTTGGGATATGATGATTCTGAGTCATCTGTAAGACTAAATTATTAAGGACTTGCTTTGTGCTCTGGGCAAAGATATAAGAACTGAATAAAACATATATGCTTCCCACACTAAAAAGAATTGCAAGGCTCATGTTCTGTAGGAAGGTCTATTTGCCAGTCAAGAAACAGGGAGAAGGAGAACTGTGGATGTCAGCAATAAATAAGTAAGACTGAGGACTTGTTTAATAATTCTACAGGTGAGTGAAAGGTGATTTCTCTGCCAAGCCCTGATATCAGAAAGTGTTTCTCCTGCAAGAGTGGTGTTCACAGCACAGAAGCAAGGAATAAATCCCTCCACATAGGGACAAGCACTACAGGACCCACGACAAAGCTTACGCAGCAGGCTGCCCCACCTGCAGTACCTGCCTGCTCCGCTGCTATGTTGGAGCCCACCCTTGGCAGGCCACAGAGCATGACGTAAGCCACTCCTGTTTGTCTGGAGTTTACATGTTTGGCTTTTTTTCCTGGTCTATCAGTATAAAGGCAACTGAAGAGTAGAGAACAAGTGCTTTGGTGTCAGCAGGATCCAAGCCCAACTGTATTTTGGGAGGAATAAAATTTTCAATGACAGCCATGTCCTGCAAGATGCGAAGAAGCCCTGCCATATTCTTAAAGCTGATTTAGGAGGATGTAATTGGGGGAGTTTCAGAAATAGATCCAAAACTGATTTTTAGTTTTGAATCAATCTGATTCCAGTCTTCATATTTATCATGTGAATTCCATAATTTTGACTTTCATTGTCTTTATTTTATCTCTATAAGCACCTAATATATGAAAGTACACTGAGTACTTAATGCACTTCAATCTCTTTCATTTACATATTGTCAGTCCATTGTATAAAAAGAAACACTGCACTGATTATTTAAACAATTAACCACTTCTGAAACCTCTTTTTATCATTACTCCAGGAGCTGACCTAACATAACATAATTAATTATTGTAGATCGCTGGAAATGAATAGTGAACATGGTCTTATGGCTCAGATCTATTTTGGTTAAGCAGATTGGGTAGAATCTGAAGACAAACCTTCAATCCCATTCATACCCCTCAGATTTTCACCAATAGCTGATGTGAATTATACAGGTAGAAAATAAAAATAGTCCAACATCTGATCAGAAGGAAGAGACTGATCATCAGTTCCACATTTGTAGGAGTTTCACTGTTCAAAGAGCATTACCTGACTAGCCAAGGAGCAAGAAGAGCTAGTGGAAATAGATATCATAGAGCAGTCCACTGAATTGTAGGAAAATCCATGGAAATTCATGCTGATTACGCATAGGCTTGCTATTTGTATCTTCAAACATCATCAAGAGAGGGACAATCTATTATCATAAAAGTGACAAGGAGGCTATGGAAATGTGTTGATCTCTTGAGGTACTGAGAATTCAGATGAAGAACAGGAATAATGCAATAGAAATCTCCATAAATGCCTTCACATCTGTGAGCCTGAAGGATCATATGCGCTTGAAAAACTCCAAAGCCTTGCCTTGAATAGCCACTGGCTTAATGAAGCTATAAACACTTCAAGAGCTTAAACTCAAAGGTTTGGAAGTATACTTAAATTTATGTATGTTTTTTCTGCAGATGAGTATAACCAGCCAACTGTGGCTACGCTCATTAAATTCACTATATGACAGATCCTTTGAGAAAACTGAAAAATGGTTTCAGAAAAATAAACTAGAACAATAGTAATTAAAAATATTTTTCTTTTTTAAAAAGAAAATCATTTTACTCATATTGGTGGCTTTTTCGGGGAAAAAAATCTTTGCTCTGTAGGCAGGTACCAGCTGTTTCAATACAAGATTTTGTTACTGAAAACAGCAAAAGTATGGCTTGTGAAAAATCAAGTCTAATTCGTTACTTTTACTCCAAGGAAAATGTCGCCATGCCTCTGTGAACAAAGCCTAGTAAGCCAACAGCAAAGGTGAAGCTTCAGCTAAAAGTGACCTTCTTCCCTCTCTTAAATTTCCGTGCAATGGCTAAGGATGCAGACAGAGAGACTTCTTTCTCCTCCCGTACAGTGCACTGAGCTTTGGTGGGCTCTCAAGCTTCAAAGGGATCGTGAGAAGACGGGCACACTCGCTGCCTGCTCACATCTGCTACCGCCTCCACGTGCTGCCATGCAGCGTGCCGCCAGCGCGAGGACAGACGGCACTGCTGAGGTCACCCTGCTACTCTGCCAGTCCCAGCCCTTGCACAAGGCTGTAAAGCTTTTGCCTGCTCTCCTCGTCTGGCAAAGAGCATACTATGGATGTTTTCATCACAGTTTCATACAGGCCATACGTCACATACAAAGCAAAGAAATCCAGTGCATCTGATACCAAAGGTCAGGTTCGTTTCTCACTGGAGTTTATTCCACTCCATGACAGGACACTGAACAGATGAGATTTTTTTTTTCTGTGGATAGTCAAGATCTAAGCGGCCCCGATAGGGGTGAGCAGCAGATATATCAGGTATATTTCTGCATTTGACACAGGGGAACAGGGCGCAGAAGTGACCGTCATGCTGCCTCAGCAGCCCTGCGCCTCAGACACCACACCGAGCTTGTGCCTCCATGCGGGGAGGACAGGCCTCACCAAACGGGCACGTTTCTTTGCTAAATCCCACCAGTCTTTCCATGCCAAACCAAATCAACTTGCACACCAGGGCTTAATCCAGTCAAGCAGCTCACCTCATAATATATTTAATGATTAGCTGGTGGATTAGGTCCCTGTATGGTATTGTATCAAACGCTTTTGCTAAAATCCAGGTAAAATATGTCCGTAGCTTTCCCTCTGTCAAGCCTTTTAGATACTTACTCAAACAATTCTTTCAGATATGTTAAGTGTGACCACATTGTGTGAACTCAAGCTGATTTTTGTTTAATTAAGTCAAATGTGTCATGAGGAGCCCTCTGTGTCACCTTCCTCATTCTTTTTTTTTTTCTGATTAAGACTTAAAAGTTTCTTAAGATTTCAAGGGATAAAAAAAAAATTAAAAAGAAGAAAACAAACACAAAATATTTTAGGAGATGGTCATCTCTGCTATGACTCAGAAAGATCACAGCACATCAGCTTTAGCAAATCTTAGCACATTTATTCTCTAGCATCCTAGGGTAAAACTGTGCCTGTATTATCAATCCTTTCTAATCATACACCCCATCAAAAGGCACATTTGCAACATTGTCTGCACAGCCTGAACAAAGCACACGGTTAAATGTCCTGCCAGGATTCTCGATGGGAATAATTGACATTGGTGAAGCTATGCAGACTTACAGCAGCTGAGAACCGGGACCTCTGTCCTATCCATTGACAAAACGATCAAAACAAAATTGTGAGATATATAAAGGAGCTGTACATTTGTGGTTTGGCTCTGGCTTTTATAGTTGTTAGCAGTAGTTTATCTGTTGCTGAGATAGGTGATAGGGGCATTATTTAGTCTTTTAAACTTTTTAATCTTAAATGCTTGCTTTCTTGGTGCATTCCTTCTCAAAAAAAAAAAGCAAAAATCAGGATCTTCATAATATTTTTCCCTGGGTGTGAGCAGGGGTTGTCTCCAGATCTATTGACAAACTTTAACAGCTTTTGGTTGTTTTGCAGAGATCCTGCCTCTGCATCTTCTATCACATATCCATGCATTACTCGTAGCTGTGGCAAGAATCAGATCCTTTTTATTAGCCAAATGCTGTTTGTCTCTCTCATTTAAGTCCACAGAATGAGTGAGGGGAGAATGGCTGGGCCCTAATTCTTACCTTTCTTTATAGTAAAAAAGGTCAAATCATTGTAATGTCCATAAAACTGCTTGATTCATGTCCTCTACTCAGTGTGACCTAGTTTATATCTGAAATCTCTCATTGTTAGCAGATCATGCCTTTTATAACCCTTTCCAATTCCTTCTGCCATGTCATCTTGCTCCCTTTTCTGAACAAGTTGTCTCTGTCTAACTAATTCCTTTATTATATTCAATTTCAGGCAATAACAATTATCCCCTTATGCTAGTTCTATTGTCCTGGAAATACTCCAGTGTTGGTAATTGCATTCTGTTGACATAAAATCCCTTCTGCAGCTTCAGCTGGATCCCGTATTCGCCTTTACTTCCTGTCCAAAAGTGCCGTGTCTCACCGCTGCACACTTCTGAACAGCTGCTCCACTCTGCTCCACCACTTTTTGCGTTTAAGCGGTTTGTGCAGTCACACACTCACATGCACATACATGGGCACACCGATTTGGAAAAAAAAACATTAAGAATGCTTCAGCCTCAACAGGAATGCAGGTTGTGCTATAAAGAGAAGATTGTAGCTCCTCTGTCTACATTTCCCTGTTTCTGTCCCAATTTCCCTTCATATATTTGGAATATTTATCTGCATTCTTTGAACATATTCTTCTAGCAATAGCTATTTTCTTTGTCACGCCCCTAAAATACAGGTATAGACATCTCAGTCTTTTTCCATACCTACATCCTTATTTCTTACACATTTTTTTGCCTCCACCTACTATTTTTTTCATTTAATATTCTTCCTTTTCATCTCTAAAAGGTAGACTTTCTATTTCACTGCTTGTTTGTTTTTTTTAATTTTATTTTTATTTTTATTTTTTTGGTTTGGAGGGTTTTTTTGTGCTGTCCAAGTTCCTCTCTGGTCACCTCATTACATAGACCTCCCTATCCTTCTCTTACTATTTTTATGGAACCTTAGACCACAGTTTTTGAGTACCTTATTCTGCATGTGCCACCATCTATTGGCTTCAGGGTAGCTTTCTCTCTCATATTAACCCCTTTATACACACCCCTTCTGTTTGGGCAGAACTTAACACAGTCTCACATGTTTCCAGAAGAAGTTTAACATATTTGACATCTCCAAGAGCCTTTCTGCTTGTGCAGTTTTTTTGCTGTTGTACATTCAGGTTTCAGATTTGCCAAACCTTATTTGTGCTTCGCTATGCTAGTCAGCATTTTGATTTCATGTCTAAGGTTGCATTCTCCGATGACAAAAATAGAAAAGGAAAAAGTCTTCTACAATCTGGAGTATACATAGACCCTTCTGTCTGATGTAGTTTGAATATCATCAAATTCATCAAACATTTTAAACATTTTAAAGAAGCATGTATTGGAATAATTTATTTAGTACAATATATTGAGTAAATCTTTTACTTAGTTTGCATGCTTGATGCTACCACCTTTCTCCCTAGTTTCTGCCAGACTTCTTCCAACATTAAGCCCATGAAGCTGAAAAGACCCAAGTTTTCAGTTGTGTTCACATCTTTCGGGTGCCTAGTTTTTCTGTATGGAGTCTGATTTGTAGAGGTCAGGAGCACTGACAATTAGTCTGAGTTGAAAAACAAAGGTATGGAAAATTAGTGCATATTTTTAGAGCATCCAACTGTAAATTTGTATGTTACTCTTCCAATGCTTAAATGTGGGACTAAAACTTCAGATGAGAGAAATAAGCGAATAAGAAAGAGTTAAAAGTAGAACTGGTCAAGCTATTCAAGAAACACTTGTGTGATTTTAGAAAAAGCCATATTCATGAATAGCTTGCAAATAGACCCTTGTTTTGCCTACTGTAATAAATATTTATATTTGTTACATAGTTTGAATGAATAATTTCCTGTTGATGAAGTAATTCAAGAGAACACCCTGATATGACTAATTGTTATTTGTGATACTTTACTGGTTATCTAAGGCTTATCATATTTTTTCCTACTCCCTCAGTGGAGTAAACAATAAAAGAGTGAACAACAAATAATGAGCGTTTTCATCTATGCACACATATTTTCTCATTTACATGATGAAGAGTCATTCCCAAAACATTTGCTTAAGGCATCTGCCTAACTTGAAGTAGACACTTTAAGTTTTCTGCTTGTTTCCTAGATTGGACATATGTGTTTAGTCAATGCAACAGTAGATACAGAAACTCAGAAGGCTGAAAGGAAAAAAAAATCCCTGAGCTACTAAGTATCAAGTAGTTCTAAATTGAATGTAACCACTCAGAAAAAGACTACTCGTAATTTTGGATTGCATAACAAAAACACCTTCTCAATGAGTTACAGAGGTTAAAAAAACGCCAACTACATGTTAGGTTGTATTAGGAAATGGAGAAAGAAAAAACTGGCAAAATATTATGATGCTATTATATAAACTGACAATATGCCCTCGCTTTGAAAACTATGTTCCATCTGGTTGCCTCACCTCCAATACAAAATACTAGAAAAAGAAAATATGCAGAGAAATGCAACAAAAATGACTGAAATAACAGAAGAAGAAGAGATTTGAAAGATGAACTAATATGCTGTAGCATTGGGACTACATGCCAGACCCAAAGTGGCTGTGTTTTAGAAAAGGTGATATGGTGCCTATGTAAAGCGTGTAAACAGGAAGGCTGTAGGCTAGTATATAAATCATTTCAAAATATTTGATTCTTTTACTGAGCAATTCTGCTGTTTTTCCAGAGGGAGCAAGCTAGAAACCCACTGCTCTTTTGTGACAGGAATGTTTCTTCAGATGCTATTTGTTTGGCTTCAAGGAATGGGTGATGATTTGGGTCATTTCATACTTTAACTAAAGTGATCTCGCCCATATCTAACACAGGGTAGAGCAGACATCAGGCTAACCTTCCTTCACAGTTCAGTAGATGAATCTCAGACCTGACCTCTAATATATCACTATTACTCCAACACTGGTACTCTGCTGAGTAGAGAGCTTTAATCATGCCGATTTTTGCCACACAACACTGTAGTTTTTCAGCTTCTTAGGAACAAACCTGCTAGGGACTAGATCACAGCCATTTGGTGATGATATTTACCTATTTCAGTACTCAGCCCTTGCGCTTCTAAATAAGCAGAGAACACAGCAACGATATTATCACACAGCAGATTTCCCCAGTTGCAACATTGATCCAGTTAGAGCCCTGCATCAGCTAGCATACGTACAGTTATGTCTTTTCTGTTAATTACTTTCCTGGGAGATAGTCAATTTCCAAAGACGCACTTTTAGCTCATTAGAGAGCCAGCCAGCATTGGTATGAATCCAAATCAAGTGCTGAGTCAGCGATTTTTTAAGTTATTGTAATATCTTTCCAAACAAGAAGTTGCTAGGCATTTGAGGGAGGAGGGTCACATAATGTTATTTTTTTATCAAAGGAACTATGCTCTGTTTCAAATCTCATTTAACAATGGAGACAAGGTTGTAAAATGACAGCTCTTGAATAGGTTGCAGTTATGGCTGCTGCACAATGCTAGATAAACTGTTAATTCTTTTTGTCTTAAAAAGAGTTGGTGGAAAAGATTTTTTTAGGTTATCCTTAATGAAAGAGGCAAGAGTAGTGCAATACTCAGCTGATGACAAGAGGATTTTTTTTCTCTCCATGCTCCATATCTTAAGCAAAAAATTAATAAATAAAAAAAATCAACAGAAGTAATGAGGAATTAAGTTGAGAAAATGTTTGGATAAAAAATAAATACAATATCTGCTTGCATTTCTTCTATATTTGCCATGCACACAAACATAGACACACTTGCTGTATACCTAGAATACAAACTTATAGAGCTTTGAGTTTTGAAAGGAGGAAGCTTCCATCCTAATACATAGAACCAATTTGCCTTTTACTTTTAAAACAAATCAAACAAAAAAAAGTGTGATGTTTTCTCTGACTCTACTTTGAATGACACTGATTCATCAGAGGTTTTCAGAAAAACTGCAAAATCCTGAAAACCCACACCCAGTGCTAGAGAAGTGATCAGTGAGAATTTGTTCAGCCAAAAAGCAACATTATTGAATAAAACTGTCTCTAACAAAAATAGTCCTAAAAATCCATTTCCATTCAGTCACTGATCAGTGCTATCATCTTATCTTCCTAGCTGTTTGTCTAGGTCAGAAGTTGCCAAAAAAATGAGGTTTGTTATGCAGCTGGTACTCCTCTACTTTTCAGTTGCCACTGCCACCTTTTTATTTGGTGGAGGAGAGAGACAGATGCCCAAGTTATGTGTCTCCCTGCCCCACATCAAAAGCAGAGGGAGAGGACATAGAGGATAACCCTTCCTCACACAGCATCCTGTCTCACACATCTGCTGCAGAACAGAGCTGGTGCTGTGCTACCTTCACCGAGAACAGGGAACCAGTAGCAAAGATACTTCCTCCCCAGGTACATGCTTACGGAGCTCCAAAAACAAAAAAGAGAAATGCAGGGTGACTGTGTGCTTTCAGCAACAAAGTTACAGTTGGACAGGAGAGCACTTTGTGAGATGGCCACCCACACCATAGTACAGGAGACAATAAGCAAATAATACGGCTCAAGCAGCCTTGTTATGCTAGAGCCCAGATGAAATTCTTAGTCAAACCAGGAAAAGTAAAAACAATGCAAACATCCAGTCCCTTATCTGGGGAAATGAAGATTAATTTGCACAGCTATACACAGAGCTCTGATATAACAATGCCCACAAAATGTATATTCAAAGTATTATTTGATTCTGCTTTAGCAGGTTATAAAATGCACATCCCTTCCCAAAAGTACATTCATATCATACCATGACATTGTCTGAACTCATAGTAAGAGAAATGTGTTATGAGCACAAGAGGTTTGTGTTTATCTGTGAAAAGGACATCGCCGTTTTCAATTTCATTTCTTCATTTTTAATTAAGAGTCTAAAGGAAAGTGTCATCTTTTTGAGACTAAGACTTAAATGCAGAAATCTGTGAGTAGAAGAGCATGGAAGAGAGAGGGATTTCCCATGATTACAGAATGACAAAGTGGCCTCAAGGGTACTGATTTTATTGTGTTATGGTTTGACTGTGTGATATAAGGTACTATCAGTGTCTATATTCACTGACTACTGATACAGCAAGACATCTTTGTTTCCTGACTAACAAGTATTAGTGTAATAAGGCTGTCTGTAAAATATGTCATAAGTTTAAGGCATGCACAACAGTAGTTTTTTCCTATATTAGCCAATAGCATCACTTACTTTAAGATTACATTGAGGTTTTTAAACAGCATTTTCCATAACTTTTGACCTACAGAAATTTCCTCTATGGACAGAGAGTTTGGAGTTTACTTGTTTGCTTTATGAAAAAAAAATATATATTTGGCTAAACTGGTATGTCAGCTCTCCAAATGGAAACATAAATATTTTTCTCTTTTTAGGCAAGTTGTAATATTCATGTAATGTTCATGTAAATCAAGAATGACATAAATTTACACCTTTAAGTTCATTGACAATTGACTGCTTGCACTAACTGAAAAAAAAGGGACTAGTAAACAAGCAGTAAGTCTTTTAAACTGTTTCATGCATGTGTTGAAGTAGTATCAGCTAATGCTGCAAACTATTACGCAATTTGGTTGCTAATATTTGTAGACAAAGCTTTCCCTGTAAAAATAATCCAATGTCAGATACTTAACATCCCATTGAGAGATTTCAAGAGGGCTTTGTAAAATAGCAACATAACTCAGAATATCAGAAACAAGTATATGGGCTACTATCGAGGCAGAAATAAAGCATCCTTGGGATTAGTTCTTTTATCCTTTGAATAATAAGACTTGTACGGTGAATTCAGAGCCCAACACTTAGAGTAGGCATATCAGCTCTAATGGCAGTGCATAGTAATTATCATAAATATGTCAACTTTTTGGCATATGTACTATTTCCTTCTGGCTTAATTTGTCAGTTTGAGGGTCAGATAAGACCTTGTATTTTTGAAGAAGAAAAAAAATTGTGCTGCAATGTTGATTAGAGTTTAGAATACCAGATTCTAGCAGTCTCTTCACCCAGGTACCCCTGTGAAGGCTGCAGATCCTCTGCTTTGGGCCAGCCGATGGCTTCTCTAGAGTCTTTTGTGACACTGTCTTCTGTGTTAATGAGAAAAATATTTATTTCTTCTCATAAATCAGCATTGTATTGCTGCTTATTGAACTGCAAAAGGTTATTTCAGACTTAATCCTTCTCCCCTCTTCCTCTGGACTGTACCTTGACATACTGAGAGGGCTTGTGTGCTCCTGGAAACTTTAACATTGTAGTGGGGGAAGAAAGACTAATGACCTGAAATACCATAAAGTATCAGGGAAATACAAAGGAAATTAAATTCTGCCTCTTTCTTTCCTATAAAAAATGGAAAGATAAATTAGGTGAGATTATTAGCACCATTAAAACAGGGTCTGTTTTGCTAATTAAAGTATCTAAGAAAGTATCTAGGAAACAGCCAGATTTTAGGCTGCTTCATTACATATGATACACCACTAGATCAGTGGAAGCCTTAATTGACCTGGAGCTTTGTTGTTTCCTTTCCTTTCCTACATTTAGGCTATTAACATACTGAGGGAGAGCTGACTGGAGAGGGCTGATGGCTAAAGCAGATACCAAGTGAGCTTTTCCTTAGCTACCAAAATATTTGACGGTTTTCAGGTGTTTCTTTTCTCATTTAGGGACTTACTTAATAATACTGTATTGCCAGTGAGCTGTCTAATATCTTGTGCATCATGCTACAGGTCACCATGGTATAATAGTGACAGGTAAGGAATGGATATAATTTGCATTGCCTTTTTTACCTGTTGCAATGGGATTGCTCATGTGAGTAAAGCAATGACATTTTTCCCCTTAGCTGCTACTTCTTCGCACAATAAACCTTCTTATCCCAAGAGGTTTTGGGGTGTTGACTATGCACCCTAGAACTTCTCTAACCTCTAGTAAGAACAGGTTATTGTAATTATACTGGGCTTCAAACTAACAGGACACTAGCCAAGGACTAGGAGATGTACCTAAATGTCTTCTGTTGAGCTTCATATCCAGCCTTCAGCTTGATCTGCATGATGTGACTCAAACTCACACAGTCAAGCGAGCAAAACAAATAAGCTGGATTTTATGGGGCAGAAATACCCGAAAGCAACATTTCTGTGCATGGGGCAAAAACACTTGAAAGGCAGCATTTCCATAAAGTTCTTCACAGTGCTATCCTACTGGGCTGGCTTTTCAATCATCTGTTAGCAGTCACTGTGAAGTTAAAATGGCTCATCATTTTATCAGGATTATTGAGAGTATGACTGAGGACTTAATAGTCTGGTAGTGCTTTTTGTCACAATTTAATGGTATATTGATCTTGCAGAGTGAACAATCATGACCTTCAACTGCTTACAGATGCTTTCAAGGGGAAAGGCTTAAGGAGGTTATTCCTGTGAATTGGGTACAGTGACCCTTCTAGATGGGTGCAAGGAGGCCATACTAAACAGCATAGTGATTTGGGAAATGTTTCCCTATGTAACAACACCTGTAAAGACAAAGATCACAAAAGATTAATGAACAACCTTTATTATCATAAGCAATCAATAAAGCAATCATGAGTATCATTAGCAGACAGCAAATTCAGGTCTATGCTGTTTAGCATCTATGTTTAGAGGTATCTTTGCTTGGAGTACAACAGGTGTCAAGATTACTAACTAATCAGCCAAACCTATGGAGTCACATTTCAGCGGCATCATGAAAGACAGCAATATGGAGAGAAGTGACTGCGCTTCAGAAACACACTTTTAGGGGTTGAGCTATCAGTGTACTCTCTCATTCTTTGATAAGAATATTTTCTATTTAAGATTTTTTTTGTAAGGATTCTTAATACTAATTGAAAATAATAACAGCCAGAAGGATCGGATAAATGTTCAAAGATTCAGAAACTTCTTCACAACTCCTACTATGGAAAATTTTAGTCTTTCCTCTGACCTGTTCAATCCTTACATAGAGAGATGAGTGTGGATCTTGATCAAATGGCAAAGATCTAATGAGAACAACAACAGGTCACTTAACTATTATAATTAATCCACATGTATTTTGAGTGCAGAAAACTGTATATCCAGAATGGGAATCTTACTCTAGGTTTGTGTGCATTTGTTCTATATTTATTTTCTGTCGTCATATAGGTTAATATGTCTTTGTCTTGAAAACAGTTTTCTGCCAGAGTAGAATGCTCTGCTCATTTGCTTCACAGTAAAGTTTTGTAAATGCCTGTTATGCCATTCATTTCATTGCCTAACATTGCAGCATCAAGCATGCTGAGTGACAGGCCTACCAGAAAGGTACTATCTTGTCTGTTTTGACAAAGGCACACGCTAGTATGCATTTTGAGTCTGTCAGAAAAAAGTTGAATATTTAATTCTTGATATACTTAGATTCTACAATCCTACATCCTAGTTCTAATACAGCTGATGTGATTTTTACCATCAGCCTTGCCTTGAGTGAAAATTAGCTCAAATGAGCAAGGAACTGTAATGACCTTTAAAATCCCCCTTTATATTTTATTGAATAAAATGCACAGAAAACAAGGCAGCGCAGCATACCATATTGAATGTGCTTTACTCGCGGGTGGGGGAGAGAGTTTGTCTGAAATCCAGTAAACAGCCAATAAAAATTCACCTTGCCTCTATATTGTCCTAGGAGAGACAATCTCATTTACATTTATTAGAAGTAATGATGTAGTGTCCTGCAGATAATTAACACAATAAAATGCTGCTAATTTCACAGTGTCATTATAAAATTTGCCGGTTTGAATTAGAAAGTGATTAACCCTCTGAGTGAGGCAATGACATTTCCATTCCCAGTCTGCGAATTAAATTTGCAAGATTTTTTTTTCACTTTGAAAGTTCATCTTTCTCTCCACTGATGTCATCCTTTACTTTTCAACCCTCCCCTTCTGTCCAGTGAGGAAATCTGTTAGCTAAACTATCTGAATGCATGATTATTTTACACTCTTAAGCCAAGTTCATACCTCAGGCATGGACATGTTAGTTACTAGAGGATAAAGTCTCTCTTAAAACAAAAAAGAACTAATAATCCCTGATAAGCAGAGGTTCACTGAGTAATGAACTTCTTCTTGGTGCATGTAAAAGAGGAAGGTTTTTCCATTAATGAGGTGTCTCCAGAAAGAGCTTCATTTCCTATAATGACAGCAAATCCTTAACCTTTTGCCTGGACACTACTTTATCCATTTACTATATCTCTCTCTTCCACAACCAGTTTTAATTAATACCTTAAAAAAGGAATAAACTCATTAAAAGAATAGATTTATTGCACACTAATTTAAATATTCTAACTCAAGTGAAATCCTCTTAAAGAATGTTTAATGAGGGAACAAAACCCAAAATGAATGAAAAGTCAAGTTAATGATAGAATTGTCCAACCCATTAAAACAACTATTAATTGAATAAATTTAATGCATGAATTTATAATGCTGCTAAAAATATGGTTGGTTAACTGCCTCTACCCCTTCTCCCCACACACACACAAATTCAAGATAAAGGAATAAATTAGCAGCACTCAAAGACTAGACTTCTAAAATAGAGGAAATATTTCCAAAGTGCATAAGTTTACTTGGCAAATCCTGTTAAATAATAATGAAATTTAGGCTCAAAAGACCCTCAAATTTAATTAGAAATAAAATCCTAAATAGTAGCCTGTATATTTTTCACATCTTCTTGGGAGGTTGTAAGTCTTCTTATTAACAGGAAATACATCCATTGGAAAACTTGCTCCAGCAGACAAAAAAAGAAAAGATTAATACTGCACAATTCTCCGTATGAACCTTGCCCTTGCTTTAGAGCATTCCTGAAATGCCACCAACACTTAGTGCATGACACCACCAGTAGATTTTGATAAGGCCATTGATTTCTGTTTCACCAGTAGGTACCAGGCAATGATGATGCCTTTGCAAGATCTCACTGGAGCCTGCTCCAAGCTGAGCCTGAGCCACAGTCAAAACTTGGGAAGCAAAAGTTTGGCTTGGTTCATCTAAATTAACATGGAGCAGCTCACCTGAGTGCAGTTACACCAAGTTACACTTAAGTGAGTGATGTGGACTAGATTGGGAAGCAGAGCACAACTTCATCCTTGCTTTAGCTCCAGAGAAAGGTCTGCTACATAACATATTCAAAATAAGGAAGATATTTATTTTTTTATGATGAGCTTAGATTTGTCTCTTTAAACCAGTTTTCTAAACACAGCCCTGATGAGGCATTTACTCAATGCAAATATTTAAAAGGTTATGGTACTGATACACAGTAAACAAATATGCTTGGCTTCTCAAATACATTTTATATAAATAAAATATCGGCAGCTCCCATTTAACTTCATCAAATAAAAGCATCTCATTGATTTAAAGGGCTATAAGAAAATAATAGCTATTTCCTTCCACCATCTGCTAACACCCAGTTCAGGCATACAAAGTTTTGTGCATCAAAAAAGTCATATGCTCCATTTAGGTCAATAAGCTGGAATTGCCCAAGAATTGGCGACATGGTCTGGATTTACCCGTTTTGCAGCTTGAGGTCAGGTTCTTAAAGGACGGAAGCCCTGAGACCACAGAATAGTTCTCCTTATGGTAGGAACTCAATACTGTTTAGAAAGGGACTGAGAGGTTAAATTTCCTTTTGCCATGAAAACAATCCCAGTGCAAAGATCCCTTTTAAGGAAGCATCTCAAACTGCTCCAACCATTTCATCTACTTAGGCAAAGCAGACCAGATCAGAGCCACAGAGCTTCAAGTAACATTTCTGACTCTGGCAAACCTCAGTTGGCAACATTTGTGCCCACAGAGCAGCCTCATCCCTACCAGCCCATGGCAATTAGCACGGCAGCCTCCCAACAGAAGTCTCTTGACTGGCTGGCATTTGGGGGTCAAAGATATCCAGAGAAAGCACGAGGCAACCTGAGCCTTTAAGAAAATCATCTTCACATTGGTAACAGTCCTCAGGCTCTTGGAGCTACGGATTTTCCATAGCTAACCCTCTTTCTACAACTTGCCTTTTTTTCCTCCCTGAAGAACCACACATCAAACCTTCATCTGCACGAACGCCACTTCTTCAGTCCATGGTCTCACCTTCCTAACACCAGCACGCTATTTAATGAGAGTCTGGGGACAGCTGCTCTCATGGTCCCCAGCCACAGCTCATTTCTTAGGAGGAAACACTGTGTCCCACTACCAAAGACTAACTCTATAAGGATAGGAAATCTTTTATAGGTTTTCTTCCCCCAAACCAGCCTAACCAGTTCACTGCTGCTCATGTTCTGCTAGATTTAGAGAAAGAGCCACTTTATTCTTCCCACCATATCTTAGACTGAGAAAACTCTGGGCTTTTTAAAACTTAAAGAAATTAGCTGTTTTAATTTCATAATCTAAAAAAAATTACACACATTTGAATATGACTACATACAAAAGAAGAAATGGGGGAGAAGCAGTAAAAATAAACTTTCCACGTAACAACTATCACCTGTATAAAAGAGAGATGTTAAAGCAGAGAACAGATAGCAGCTGCTGAGGTAAACTCAAATGAGTATTCAAGAGCACTACAAATCCAAGTAATACAGACATTTTCTTCACAAATATTATTGCCATTAATCTTTCTAAAAACCCTGTGATATTCTTTTCTTCTTCATATACCAGTGTTTTTATATTATTATAGAAAGCTTATGGGTAGCACCTGCTACATTTAACATTGCAAAATAGTTTGTATTATACTTACTTGTCTTTGCATATTCGTGATTCCTTGGAACATTCACTTCTAGGGCCTGGAATTTTTTATAGTTTTTATCTCTGCCTGAAGTAAGTACTTTTTAAAACCCCCTGCAGCTATTTTTTAGTTCAATACGGTGGAAAAATAATAATTCACATTCTCATTCAAAAACCTAACTACTCTCTCTTTTTAAATATTGAGCAGAAATGCACAGGTTTGATGCCTGAAATTCAAAATCTGACATGTGCATAGAGTTTGGAGCTGTACTTTCTCTTGCTATAATAAACAAAAATTGCAAAATATCTGACATGAGACCAGTTGATATTGGTTGTCCCAGATACTCTCCTTGCTTGGCTCCTCATCCCTATCTCACTGAGTAGCGAGCTAGATCACTGGTTGAAAAATAATGATTTTGTTTTTACTAGGTTAGAATTCTGCTCACCATCACGATGAGAGCTGAGGTGAGGAGGAAAATGGGCCTTCAGGGGCAGAGTCAACTTAACTTGATCAATGCACTTGTGAAATTACAGCTTAATTTCAGTATACCTCTTAACCATGAAATGCAGATTGAAGAAATTTGACTTGTTATTTTTAAATTATTGAAAGCAGCCTGAACTTCACAGTTTCAACTAAGGCTATCCTCCATGCAGCTGTAACTTTGACTGACGCATTTTAATTTGTATTCTTTCACCTGTGCAATGGCTTTTAAACTTCTCTTTCTCACTTTCTCATCCTTTTCTTCATGTATTTAGGAAGGACATTATTTTGAGTTTTGCAATGAGGTCTCAAAGATGGCTAAATACCAGTAATCTTATGCTGTATGTTGGATTAAGACCAACAGAGCAAGATTTTCAAATCTGAATACCTGAGAGCAAGACTTTAAAACTTTAGTCTGAGCACCTCAGTAGTTGCTTTGATATTCAAAAGTGCTACTCAGCTCCTAGAGAAATCACTGGGATTTTGTCATATGGAAGTTTTATGGGTAGAGTGTAATGTGTATGGAGATTTCATGAGGTATACTTTTAGTCTTTTATAAAAGGATCTAAAGCCTGAGAAAATAAAATTTTATATTTTACAATGAGACTGTAAAATAGAAAAACTGTTTCTGATAGAAACGGTGTAAAACTCCAATTATTGGATGCAATATATAAAGAATCAGAATTTCAGTCTCACTTCAGTTCATGCATGTATAAAGCTTATTTATATAGTCAGGGGCTCCTTTTGTATTCTGAAGTTTCAGCTTCTGTCTACAGATGCTAAAATTAACTAAAATTGCTTGGGTAACACCTCAGACAGTACCATGAATTTTCTGGGCAGAACTGCCACCAAATAATAGGGAGTGGCTGCTATAATTTAGAAATTCACATGCAGGCTACCTAAAATACACTGAATGCTGGTTATTCAATCTCAGAGGAAGAAGTGAACATGAGCTAAGTGATATTCCTAATGTTCAAATTAGGGTCCTGTAAGGCAAATTTTGCACCTGTATTTCAAATCAGCAAGATCACCTGTGCACTAGGACTATCCTATCATTTTTTGAGCCTTGTCTGTACCTGCACCCAATTCCTTACTCTCTTGTGCACATCTTGCAAGCACACCAGCATGCTACATAAACAGGTACAACCACCACCTTATGGCAGCCTTTGCCTTAAAACTGTTACGCAGAGAAATTTTCTTCTGCTGTCAAGGGCAAAACTGATGAGGCTTCAGCAACAGGCAATCTTGTATCCTCCACATTTGTGTGACAGCAAGGAGAACCACCACAGAAGAAGCAGAAGTTGGTATCAGCCCTCTTCATCCCCCGAGACACTGAAGGTCTTTGCTCCTTTCCTCTCCTCCCCTCTACACATTGTAGGTCACAAGTCGGCCCAGACCAGTCTTGCCCACCTGTTGCTCTGGGTTGAAGTCTTTTACTTCAACTCTGCCCTCCAGTATCCAGACTGATCATAGAAGGATGTGAAGCATGGAGTGCAAGGCCCTTCACCAAGAGCCAGCACCTCACCTCCTGCACCAGGATGTCACCTCCTTTTGCTGCCCTGTTCTGGATGTATCAGAAAAGGAAGTGAGGGATGCTTATCTTTGCTGGAGGTCTCGTGGATGTGAGGAGCATCCCCTGCTCTGGAGAACTACTTTCTTGGTAGCCTTACCAAAAGTTATGCCAGTTCCTGTCAGAGGAGAGGTCATTTATAGGTTGGGGAAGATGCCCAAGTAACGTGAATGCAAATAAGCACCTTCTGATACGAATGAGGAGAACTACACACCTTTGTGAGCCAATGGCCTGCAGGAGATGGGGAAGGGAAGAAGTGGGTGAAAGGTGCACTGGAAGCTGAGGAAGCCAGGATGGTGTTTTGGTTTCTGCTCCACTGGCATCATACAACATTAGTATGGTAACAAGCAATCACAACAGTCTTTATCATTTCCAAGAATGCCTGTAGGTTTGTATGTGGTGATATTCCTAGAGCAAGAAACCTTTTGGGAAGTGGTGCAACAGCTTCTGGTCCAAGAGGTGATAGATACTACGATAAGACCAAGACCACACACATGAATTTGCGCATCCTGCTGACAGCTTCATTCCCCACGCAGGCACTACCTGTGTCCGTGATGGTACAACGTGGAACTAGCKGCAGTGACCCACTGCTGATGTAGTTTGATCTGAGGCACCAATGACAGTCACTCACCATTGCTTCACCAGCAAACGAGGTGATGGTCCTTCCCTACAGCCAGGTGGCTATGCGATTAGGTTAGCAAGGAAAGGGTGAGTAATGTACTTCAGGAAACTTCTCTTTACCTCACACTCAATGCATTTTGTGGATGTTCCCACTCTGAGTCTGCAATATGTCCTAAACCAAGCCTATATACCTTTTCTCCCTACATCCCTCACACCTCATTTTTAGGGATATATGTCAATGTACTCCACAGATCTAGTCTCTTGCACCATACCAGAAGTAGCATCTTGGTCAGTCATCCCCCATGTGGCTCTGACAAGGGAAATTGCAGAGGCCCAGTCAACAAAAGCAACCCCTTTTCACATCCTTGTCTGCACTGGTGGCCTTGAGACTTCAAGGGTCCTCCAGCAGCATCCACCCAGCCTGTCCACTCGTGGGCAAACTGTGAGAGATCTCTGAGCCGTGGCAGGACCTCTGCAGGCCTCAACACCCTGTGTCACAGCCAAGAGCAAAGCATGCTGTTTCCTCACCCAGCTGCTGGGGAAGGCTTCTAACAATCAAGCCATGTGTATAGACATGGCCCATGCCAAAGTGGACCAAGGTAGATCAGAACCTCTCTGTGTTTGTATTCTTTCTTCCCACATGTATGTGTTTTTGTACAATGCTATGCATGAGCATATAGGATTAGACAGCAGAAGTTCTGCCAGGACGGTTACTGTGTGATATCACAAAACTGGATTAAATATAATTTTATTTTCTTCTAAAATTATTATCCCCCTTAAAAAAATTTTTAGCATAGTTTGGATAAATATGCTGCTGTCCACCAACAGGCAGATAAATAGGAGGATATTATCTTCAGGTTTATAAATAAAGCTTTTTTCACTAATTCTAGATTAAAATAAAATAAAAATCTCACTAAAGATATGTTTGACTATTAAAACTGTAGTCTCATCCTCATTCTGAGACTTTTTAAACACTTGCAGTTTTGTATGTATCATCAACTGGAGGTGAAAGCATAACTGAACTTAGGCATGATGTGACAATTAAGAACTTTATTTGATGTAGTCATGTCCACAACATCTCTATGAAGCAAAAAGTTCCCTTATCCCCATTTTACAAGCAAAGGATTCCATTTCAGAGAGCGACTAGAGCTATAGTCCAAATTTGACTTTAATGTGTAAAATAGAATTTAGATAAAATTTACATCCCCAAGGCCAAGACTCGGAGCCTCAAAATATATTTCTAACCCTCAGGTGCTAAAGTTTATACGTGCTTAAGTCTTTAGTAGAAAAGTTTCCAAAACTCCTTTTGCGTATGCTTCGGATTGCCTTTGCCATGGACTTCGGGACACCTTCCCCATACCAAAACTTGCACAGGATTCTCAGATCAGGCATTCTTCAAAATGAATGTTCCCAGAAAAGTCATATTTGTCAGGTGTGTTTTTCAGTATACTTCTGTTGCCTCTAAAACAGCAACTCCAGAAATATCACTGTGGTTACTGCCACATTAATTAAAACCCACAGGTGAAAATGATACTATTCATTGATACACAGCTTAGTGTTTAGATCTAGTACCTAGGATAGATTCAGTCAGGTGACCTGATTTCTCAGCCACCTTGTCTTCTTGAGGAGATTCAAACGCCTCCCATATTGACAAGGTTGCCTCAATTACTAAGGTCCCTGTCACATACATACAGCTGAGACATTATGCCTTTTGGAAGAAAAAAGAAAAGACTATTCATTTAGGTAGAAGAGAGGACTCATAGCTCTCCAACCCAGGATTTAGGATATTTTCCATTTAGAGAGAAGATTGCCTACATATTTTGAAACTAGTGCAGGTACCTCTACACCATATTATCACATGATAAACTCAACCCTTAATGACTTAATCTTGATTTGTCTCCAGACAAGATATTAAAACATTAGATATCATGTAATTTCCTCAAATATGTTAAATGAACATAGGAAAAACACCTCCTTTTAACACAGCTTTCTGCAGCTATTTGTGAAGATCTTGCACATTTCCTTCCTTGTTCATTGAAGTTGCTCTTTCTGATCCTCATTTTGTAATGAACATAATGACATTTGGCAAACATCCATAAAAAGCGTTAGAGGTAACTTTTTAATATCTTATTCCTTAATGCTAATGAAAATATCATTCACCTATGTTGTGAACAGTACTTTAAATTAGCTAAGAAGATCTTGGCAGTGAGTGCTGAAATGGGTGAACCCATAGTGAAAACCTGTGGCTTGTTAATTGCTTTGCCTTCTCTTTTTTGGGCAAGAAATTCAATGCTTATACATAAGCCAATAAATACTACATGCCAATCCCTTCATTAGTGATTTCTGAAGGTTTTGTTCACCTTTTTATTCCTTTCTTCTTACATTTACTGACAAAGGTGTAAAATGTATACTTTGAAATGCCATAGCTATTATTTTGCTGCTATTGGCAATGAGCTTTTCATGTTAAAATGGTGGAGATGGAAAACTGTGAATCTAATCCTGCAAGAAAATGAATCCAGCTAAGCAGCCAGAAGAAACTAGAGGTTCTCAGCAGCAATGAGAAAAGTACACTGCTGAAAGTATTTTCAGCATTCAGACCCTAATGTGAGCTTTCATAAAGCAGACTAATTTAAATTCTGCAAAATACTGTTTTCATATCTTGGTGAATTCCATCCCCCTTCCCGTGATGCCTCATTTTGTTGCATCATATTTTTCAGCTCAGTCTGAATAATTTAGGATACTAGTAAATCTCATAGTTCTTATGTGATTTTGCACTTTGTCATTTCTTCACTCCCCCTCTACCAATTCAACTAGACACCATGCTTGTCAACAGAGGATAAACCTGTGAATATGCAGGTGCTTTAATTCTACCTCGTGGATCAGCTGGTATGAATTGTCAGCCTGTGATCTCTCACCACTATTATACTTTTTTTGTTGCCACTGGAAGAAAAGGACCTCTTGTGTCTTCTTTAAAATTCATACCACTCATTCCATGTCTTGAATGTCTAGGCTTGTTTTTAAGTTGTTCTAACATTAAAATTAAACGTGGCTTTAAGACCAGTTTCAAGAAAGCAAACATTCATGACAGTACATTTCTCTCAGAATATTTCAGACATGGCAGTTCATTTAAAAATTAACATACTCATGCAAGGGCTGAAATGGATTAGCTAAAGAGGAAGTTATGTTTCAGGTATCACATTGACCTTTACCAGTAGCTTCATAATTCTTTTAAACATTTATTACCATACCTGATTTATCAATGTTTACCTCAATATGCTAGGCTCTTCTTAGCTTCAGGAGGGTAAGAGTTTGTTTCAAAGGACTTCTCACTGAAGTAAACAAAGCACTGGTGAAGGATGACATGCAGAGAAGAAGTTGTAGTTGCCCATAAAGTGAAGTACCCACTTCTAGTTCATTATTTTTGGTTTTTTTTCTGGTTAATATTTTACATTTTGTGTTCTTGACAGAATACAGAACCCTTACTCTGCATTCCCAGAATGGGAATTATTATTGTTATTATTAGCATTTTGAAATGAAGAAAGTTTTAAAAGGAGAGTTGGAGAGATGACAACTAAAATATACAATCCTACAAAGCTCTTAAGCAAACACTTACCTTTTCAGCTCACCATGTTTTAGCAGCTAGGACTGCTCATGGGCCCAAGATCAGATATGCATTTCTTTGCTTTGCTGAATCAGGATTAAAGCTTTAACTTCATTAATTAGTGTTTGTATGTTGGATTATTAGAAAAAAAAATAAGACACATAAATTTATACTCCAGCAAAAACATATCCTGGCTTCATAATGCATTCTAAGCACTAAAACAAAGAATCATAGACAATCAAGTAGCAACATAAAATAAAACTAGCATATACTTGATGTATGCAGCACAAGTTAGAAGAAACACCAGCATTTGAATATAGCCACACACATAAAATAACAGTGAAATAAGTATTAGCTTCACAGCCTGCAAAGATAAGAGGCTACAACTCACAGGCAGCTGGGCTCTGCTCTTTCCTCTTATATTTGCTCACCTGTTAATTTCAAATTACTTAAACCTTTGGTAGAATGTGCCTAGTCACTGAATCTTTATTAATGGCCTGATTCTGCAGAGGTTAAGTCAGTTTTTTTTGCTATTATTTCAATGTCTGCAGGATCAAGGCCTAAAGCAGTAAAAAAATTTGAATATTCTGTTACTTGTGGGACTGTTTTTATTAGACAACAAGCAAGAATTTTTAAATATTAACGTTATTCAGGCACTGCATGCCACAGGGTCCATGAACTCTGAGCTAATTCTTGCTCTAATGAGCCCCTAAGGATGTCCACTTCTAAAAGTGAGCAGATGTACAACATAGTCAGCAGGGCAGAGAGAATACAGGAAATCAAAGTACAGGTTACTGCCTCCTTTCACATCTATCAGGAGAAAAAAAAGCCAACTTGTGATAGCAATGGTGTAATACCAATGAAATATTTCTTGAGCACATGCAGAGCCAGAGAGGTGGGTTGAAAAAAACATATATGTGAAAAGCAAAGTCATGGAAACCCACTCCACATTTGTAAAAACAGAAATGCCTCCAAATATAATGAATCACAGTTTAGCAGCTGAGTGGCCAAAAGTAGTAAAAAAGTATAATAAAAAAAAAAAAAACAGAGAAGCATGCCAGACAGGAAGGGTCAACCCATGAACATGACTAGGGGGCAGTAGTTTACAAGGGAGCTAGGAAAAGCAGTGCTCACCTCCAGCTTTGGAAAATAAAGCACTGAATGGACCATGTGGGGTTCACATTATGAGCCTGTAACAAGTCATGGATTTCAGTATTGGCAGCTGGTTCAAGATCTAGACAAAAAGTAATGTTTGCTATTCACCAAAAGGAATTTGTGAACCTGTCGTGTTACAGATGGATAAAGTCATGAGGTCAGTCTTTGCCTTCCTGAGATTCAAGTCATCCTTTTCAAACTTTTGGGGGATGGTACCAACTTTTGTTGCTCAGCCCATTACCTGCAGCACTCTCTTCAGTTACCATTTCAGTAGCAGTAAAGGCTAGTGCCTTAAATCAAAAGCAACACGGAGAGTTTCATTAATTCCATAAATTCTCCTTCTACACAAAAACACATTTCCTTAATATACATTTCCAGAAATGGGTTTGACAAGACAACATTTGCTGCAAAGCTCAAATTGTCATGAAATTTACATCATAAAGGTTGACAATATGATCACTATATTTAAAACCTCTTGAACAAGATCCTTTTCGTACTGATGTCAATGACTTGAATACAAGCAGTGTTATGGCCCATCCTGATGTTCTGTACGGATATTTCCAAAGAAAATCAATCTGTTCTGATGTGGTTTGTTCTCCTGTAGCACTCTCAGAATTCATGTTGCAGGAGATAAGGGTAGCATGTCTTTTTTTCACTTCTGTTTTGGATAAGACACCACATTTTTACAATGGTTTTCTTATAAACACTGAGAAAATTAAGCTGATGCCAATGATAGCCAGCAGTATTAATTTGCAAATAAATGATAAATCTGGTATAAATTCTGCCATTTCTTCAGACTTTGATTTACACCAGCTGGGGACCTGGCTTGTGTGAATGAAAAAAGCAATTTGTCTGCTGATGACATTGGTGACTGTGCAGAAGACTGAATGAAAAAAAGATAAACCATGGAAAACTCATTCATTTTATGTTTCCACCACGTTTCCAGTTCTGTGGCTTTAATTTCAGTCTTGTAATATTTGATGATTCTCTTAAGATTTCAAGTGTCTGGAATCACAAGTTTATGAAAGTGTCCAACAGTATTTATTATCTATTAAAAGAAAAAAGAAACAAGACAGTAGCTCTCACAGTGCGTGGCTATTTCCAAAAGCACAAGATGGCATTTCATAAAGAGTCAAAACCCCTAAGTAAATAAAGAATATCTCAACTTTTGGGGGTAAAATATAAGGTCCTTCAGAATTTCTCCCATTATTTTTTTATGAACTAGTGCATTATTGCTTGCAGAGGTTGAATTTCCACCTGAAAATAGGCCTGGGGCTATTCCAGGCTAAACAGATACAGCTTTCTGTGACAATAGCCAGTTCTGTAAATGGCTACAAAAGAAGTTTGCCCAAGTAGGACTTCAAGACCATAATATCAGAATGTGTATAACCAACATATCCAAACAGTTGCTACAAGATAACTATAATAATAAAACACTACTGTTTTTCAAAGCCTCAGAAGCTAAGTTAAGATCTTCTGTTAAATTTTAACAGCAAATACATCCCTTAGCAAATCAAGAATTTCCAAAAACATGAAAATTTTTATGCCCCTTCTGAAATAAAGAGAACATGTATCTCAAGACCATTACAATGCAAAGTCAATCAAGCACCCAGAGACATAGATGAATATGACAAAATTATTAATAGATATTAATATCTAGAAGTAATTAAAAGTGAGATATTAAAGGGGAGAAAAATCCACCCAAACCAAAAGGACAGAAAAAACACATCCTGACCTCCATTACCATCAAATCAAGTAAGCTGTTAACTACAAAAAGATGAACATCCCCTGGAGATACCTGCAAACACAGACAGTCAATAGGATGTGATAACATCCAATACAATCAAGAAGCATCTGAGCTGAGTACAGGATTATGCATGAGGATTGGAGGATTATGAGACAAGACATTCCTGAATCTAGTCAACAGAAACCCCAGCATGCCAGCTGGGGTAGGTATGGTACAAGAAATGGTGTTGTAATGAATTAATCCTTGTGAAAACAGTCAGATAAAAGTCCTCCAGTATCTTGGACTGATTTTGCAGCCCATCTTCAGGGGTGGTGTCCTGCTGCGTTTGAAATGTGTAATACCAGAAGGGCTGTTATCATATTCTTCCTATAACAACTTACTGCAACTGCAAATACCATTTTTCTAAATCAGGTCATTATAGAATCTGCCATGTAGATACACCTCACTTTTTTTTTTAAAGTTTTACCACAGTTTTACTAGTCTTAATCCAATACTTCTCTGATGCAACACTTACAATGATTTTGCAAATCAGTTCTTTTGTTATTTCTTGTCATGATATGCCTTGTGGCATGTGCTACCATTACTGACAGTCCACTTTCCATCTTCACTCCTTTTCTTCTGTTTTCCAATAAGTGGCTCTACAACTTGTTTTTTGATACTTCCTGAAGTCATACCAACCTCTTACAGCTACATACCTGAGCGGACAGTCATACTCTGCCAATCAACAGAGGTTCTTTGCAAGATTTCCAGTACTTCAATGTCCAGCATAACCTGACATTATTCTCTCACTTTTTTTTTAATTAAAAAGAATTGCTCTGTTATTTTATCACTTCCATCTCTGGTAATATGGCAGTTTGCAGACATATTTTAAATATTAACTAAATGGTACAAATAAAAATTTCCAAATTTCCTAAATCTCTGTTCTGCAAAACCTTGGGGTGAGTATTCAGATTCAATGCTTAAGACTGGTTGGGTCCTTCTGGTAGAAGCTCTTTCTGCTCACAATCCATTCTTAGTTTCTTTGAGAAAACAGAAGGGAGTATGAATTCCTTGTTATTCCAATTATCCAGGACCCAGAAATGGAGGATAGATGGACACCCATTATGATTAAGCTCATCAGTTTAATTCCCCAGATTCAAGTCTGCCAATGACAGAGAGATTTTTAATGGTGAGTAATTTGTTGTGCTTGTGCTGGTTTAGAAATTGCGTAATGAAGTATAATCTGTTTCTTAGGAGCAAAACAAGATGAGAGTTGGTTGCTATAGAATTCTTCGTGCTGCCACATCAGTTTCTCATTTCCCAATGAAAAAGGCCCACCACAGTATTTATTGCCAATCTATCAATTTATACCCTTGCTTAATTCTTTTTTTATTCTGAAAAGTCATCTGTGCCTACAGCAGGCGATGTGTCATTCTTTAGGATTCCAGATTTTACAGTCATGCTTTCTGTCCTCCTGTCTAGTTGTTCTTTCCTAATAACTGTTATATCCTTCTGTCAAACATAACTGAAACAACTGGTCAACAGGTTCTAGTCTCAAGGCATTTAAGTTCCTACAGGTGTCATGAAAATTGGCATCTGGAGAGAGAGACATGTCCCATCATCTCCTGAGGGAAAGGATGAAAAATTGGCAAAACCTTTCTCTTCACCTTTGGCCAGCCAACCAGCACACATGAGGCCCAAGCAGCCGCAGTCGCGGCTGCCTTTGCCAAGTCCTGGTTTTAGACTCCTTGCAGAAGCTTGATAGGAATCTCACTTACACATAGCCAAGGCATCACTACCCCCTCCAGCCGCTCCACTTCCCTGGGCACCGTGGAGCCAGTGAGCTCAGGGGCTGCCGGGTTCTCACAAAGAGGTGAGACTACACCTTGGGCCCAGGCAGGTGAGAGGTTCTCCTATTTAAAATGACTAAGAGCCAGGACCCTGCTCCATCTTGCAAAGGCAAGAAACTGCTGATTATCTGTTCTGTGGTCTCTTGTCTCTATTCAGTGCAGTCTCCAGCTCTTATCAGAAACACCCCCTTGCCTTTTTCTCATACTCCCAGATTGGAAATCGCGCCTAATCGACATAAACTGCACGTGGTGCTGCTTGCAGTTTGGACTCTGATTTACTGGATCTTGTCCTGGTGTGTTTATTTAAACATTCTTGCGATGCAAAATCTGGATTTTGCTCTTGTCTCATAACACAGCTAAAAAATGATAAGCTGGTGGTAGGCTAAACACCTTGCTTGTTTCAACTCTTTCTTCAGCACACTTCATTTTTAATACACTGTTGTTATAAGTGTCTTTTTCCTACCCTGTTCTATACAAGATGAGGTCAAGTCAATGAACAGCTCAAGTCTTTTTTTTTGTTTGTTTTTCCCCTGAGTTAGTAATACTGATTGTACTGTTTGTGAAAGGTTTAGAGTTGATAGCAAAAATAGAGGTAGCACTAATCTGGCCTTTTGCTGTCAGAGCAACTTGATTCTGAATTCATTGCGTGGAGGTGAAACCACCCTCTCCTGGGTAATAAGTCAATCCTATCTTTCTGCTCATTGAGCCCATAGACCTCCTTTGCCACATTAATTCCACTTGAACTATAATAACCTCCTGGCTGGCAGCTGCTATTGATAAATCACAGAGAAACTGGCAAATCGACATTGGAGGTGGACAAGCAAATGAACAATAGAAAAAATTCATAATGAAGTATGATCAATAACTAGGATTGTCAGAAAAACACCAAAAGCATTGCTTTTTTTCAGGTTTTGGTCAGATAAGGACACTCTAAAAGCAGCCACAGTACTGGAGATGTTGAATACCCAGTACTATTTTACCTCAGGCAGAATTTTTCAATCAACTGTTAGTTAATTAAATATGAAACAATCCAAATTACATTACCCAATCCCTGCTTTCACTCTGGTTTACAGACATCATCATAATATGTTGTTCTTCTGTCTATTTATCTGTCTTTGTGGAAGTTTTATGCTTCACCCATGCAGTAGCCCTAAAGAACCTACTCTGGGGGATACCTGCTCTACTCAGTGAGATGCTGAATTATAATAGCCAGGCTGCTAGAAACAAAATCGTTGATGGTTACTTATTTAAATGACATTATACATCCTTGAGAGACAAAGGACTTAGCAGTCTCTTCAGTAGCAGATTTTGTCTTGTAACATGCATCATAGCTGCAGGATGTTCTGAGCCTGACTGAGGAACATGTCCATGGTTCGTGAAGCTGATCAAAATTTGGAAATTCTTTCTGTGAAATGTGTCTTCCATGGTCACACTGCAACATATAAAAAAACCCCACAACACTAAACTATGCTGAAAAAATGCAGGTATCCAGTGTTATTATGAGAAGAACAAAATAAAATAATTAGTTGACATTTTCCATTTAAATTTTAGATGGATGTTTCTCCTTTTTTAAACATATTCTTATTTTCTTGGGGGGGTTCCATTTTCCCTGGGATAGTAAAAAGTTATATATGTTTCCTTTACAGGAAAATTATTTGGCTTTCTGTTTTCATTTTTTCTCTAATACATCTTGAAAAATATACATTTTTGAATGTTTGTTTTGTTCTGAAACTTTCCATAAAAAAGTTATATATCAAAAAATTAACAAACAACCCTCCCCAAAATTAGTACAAAATTGTAATTTCCCAAAAGCTATGCTGATTAACTTCCCCATTTTGCTATCCATTCATTGCCACACACCATTTTATTTTTCTAATTGAAAATCTATTGTGATAGTCCAGTGAAGTACACATTTCACTTTGAAAGTTGCCAGTGCTCATTTTTACTTTAGCAAGTGTTATATTTCATAAAAACTTGTTCCAACTGCTGTGAAAGTTTTGTACATTGTGCTTGCTAATGGTCTGCAGGTTTTTCTTTTCTTTTCTTTTCTTTTCTTTTCTTTTCTTTTCTTTTCTTTTCTTTTCTTTTCTTTTCTTTTCTTTTCTTTTCCAAAGAAGGTTATGGGAATTTCTGGTGACTAAGGTTTAGCAGATTCCTGGGTGTAATAGCCCACACAATGATCAGGACACTGCTATAAGACAGCAGAGATCATGGTTTCATTTCCTGCCTCAATACAGTTTCTACAGGAGTGGGTAAACTGGTACCATTGCTGCTGTGTGTCTCAGTTTGTCATACATAAAGGAAGAAAATAATTATTTTTTACCTCACTGGATCTTGTAGATAGCAAATTTATTCAGGAATGTGATATGCTGACGTGGAGGCCACCAAAACACCTTGGGATGGTGTCGCAGAATACTACCTAGCATGCCATGGAGGGACGACTGCGGCACCCGTGCAGTCATCCCTCTGCACAGACCGATGGCCATGCGGACTGGAGCAACACCATGGCAGGCAGACTTTCGCCTCAGGTGACCCTTGGAGGTTAGAAAGACAAAGCACAGTGTATTGAGAGATCAACAGTGCTGAATAAAGGCTGGAAAAAGAAAAAACAGAATGCTTTCACTCCACTGGGAAGATGAGAACTACTTAATATGTTGGTGGGCATCCCTAGAATGGATTTTTAATCAACAACAGTTCTCATTTACTGGAAGAGTGAGCCTATGAATAGACTAATACTACTGGGTGACATTATGGGCCATTCGTCTGCTTAAGTTGACTGAAAATTTCAGCCACCAGTGAAGGATTATTATTGATTTTCAGGCTGTCTTTGTTAAATACCTGATATACTGTACCACTTTCTTATTCCCCTCTCCCTCCATTGTCACTGATATTAAAATGAAACCCACCTATTATCAAATCAATCATGCCTGATAAAACTACTCAGAGAAGGGTGATGTGCATCATATTTACCCACTGAGACTGAAAGGTAGGATTTCAATCATTCAGGAAATATGCATTTTATTTACTTATTTATTTATTGCTTTTGATAAGCTGGGAACTGCTGCAGCAATTAATTACAACTCTTCAACAGATGCAATATGGGGCAGGAAGGATTGTCTTGCGGTTGAGACACTGAACTGAGACTCAAGAGTTCTCATTTATATTTTGGGCTTTGGCATACACTTCTTTCTTAGGAAAAATGTTTCATTTCTCTGGACCACAGTTTTGTCAATAAAAAATTAGGCTGTAGATTTTCTGCAATTTAAAAACTAAAGATAAAACATCACCGTTCTGGGGCATGTAGCAATGCAGACAGACAAGAAATGGGGGAGCTGGAGAGAAAAGTTATAGTTAAGGAGAAAGGTTTTTGTCAGAGAAAAATCAAAAGAAAAATGTTCCTAAAAATAGACTTTTTCAAGGTTATGATGAAAGAATACAAACTATAACCCACACATTTCCATCTGTGAGAACTGAAAATAGCTACATCATTGAGGTTTTCATGAAAAAGAGGACATTTTGCAAAAAAAAAAAAAAAAGTTATATTCTCCCATCAAAAGACAGAGATTTGTTTTCCTAATATACAAAGTGGAAGCTTGTCTTCTTGATCTCACATTCACCTGACATTCTCCAGGTAGTATTATTCCTCCAATTCTTGCTTTTCCTGCTCAGAATATGAAGGAGGGAAAATTGTGTCCTCTGGGACACTGGAATATTCCAAATAGTCCAAGCTTCAGATCAAATATCTGTAGAGGCCCATCTACTCTTCCCTTCCCTGCTCCTAAATCAATCCATTCACATCTCAGTTAGACAAGTTTCTGAAGAATATTCTACTTTAAAAAAAAGATCTTGTACTCCTAGTCCCATTTACATACTTTATTTCTCTCTTTCTGCTCAGGTGTGCTGCAGTCATTGCAGTAAGTAATCTGTCTTCATACTATTTGTCATTATTTTGTGAACAGGGAGGTTTAATCTGAAGTGTGTAATGTAGAATGTTATATAATATAGAATGTTTTTAGCAGGTAAACTGTTAGTTAAGTGAGCCTTTCCACTCCATTTTTTTTTATTCACTATTAAATATAGCTAGAAGTGAATTGGTGTTCATACTTTGCCATTCATGTCTACTGCTTCTATGCCTATCCTGTGTGCTCCAGCCCATGACAGTGACCACCCTTGATCGTCTTTACTAAGTGAACCTTAGGGCCCTGCCTGTAGCATCCTAAGAGCACCACTGCTACACCACACACAGTGTGGATGCCCTAAACTTTTTAGCATAGGTTACCTACCAAATTTCCTGTCATGACCTGCATTCTCATATTCTCATGCCACCTGTGCCTCTGGAAAAACTTCAAAACAAGCAGAATCTGCGGCTCCCTCAGTTATAAAACAGGTTCACCTGAGCTAGCCCATAATTTCTGAATGTGGAGAAAATTTGGAGATGGTAAGAACTCCTCTGCATGCTTCTTTATGCAGGCAGACTATCCACAGAGAACAAAATTTTAGAAATTTCATGCCACATCTATGCAGATATTCCAAAAAGATAAGCCAATGTGTTGGACTTGAGAGGAATTAATTTCAGCTCAAGACAGTAATAGAGGATGCCCAGGACAGGCCAACTAGACTAAAGATGCAGGACTATATGTGTAAAGATTGAGGTGTGTGAACACTAGTAAGCGCTAATGAGTGTGTCAACACATCTAATCTTGGGGTGTGGAGAACAGCACCCAAGTGCAGGATCTCAAAGAAGGGCCACATGATACAGCTCTGAGAAAAGTATTGCCAAAAAAAGGCGGCCAGAGAGAGAGGGCACAATAAATCCAAAAGGCAGGTAAGATACAAATTTCACATCAGTATCCTAGGCCCAAGATCAGGAAGCCCACTAGACTTACATGACATGGCACTTGCTGTCCATGTGCAGGGGTCAGGCCACACAGTCAAACCACATCTGCTTTGTTTGCAGGTCGGTGAATCCTTTCAGCCAAGAAAAGCAAAGCACATCATCCTGCCAAACAGGAGCAATAGTATTGTCCAGTGTTCTTGCAGTAGTCTACACAATAGACCTGTAGTCATGTTTCCAACAGCTGGAAAATGATGGGATGTTGCCCCTGTCCACACCCAGTTACTGACAGCCAGAAGAGAGAGGACATTTCATCTCTGCAGAGGTAATCCATGACCCCTGCAAAGTCATAAAAGAAGAACCAAGATGTCTTTAAACAAGTCAAGAACACTACATTAAGGGACAATGAATGCCGGGGGCAGTATGTCAAGGAAAAGCAGCACTCACTTAAAGAGCATCTGGCCCTGCTCAAATGCCTGTATTAAGGAAACTAGAAAGATGGGGAACCAAAAGCACTGGGAGCTCTGAGAAGCAGATGACAAGGAGTATGATGTTTGAACCTAAGTTGACTAGGTTATAAGGAGCCTTGGAATAAATGTAAATGTTTTCACATGTTTCCTGTTGCCTTAAAAGAATAGGCAGTCTCTAGTACTTTTGGGTGTGGGGTGACTTTCAGATCTTACCCATTACCATCTACCGTTCTTCAGCAAGTCCAGCATGGTTTGCTTGAACTTGATGACAGAAAATTATTTTTTGTGCTTGACTGCAGGAATTTATTTTCTCACTGTACAATATGTGCCTGTTTTCTGGCATCTGTGTCCTGAGGGTGACTGGAGAGAAACTATGTCTGGGCACTGGAACTGGCTCTGGAGTCAGACTTTGGGAAGCAGGGAAGCAGTGGCCTCTAGGCAGGCCTTGTGCTGTGGCAGGTACGGGATGCAGCTGTCCTCTTAGTGCTGTGCTGGGCACCGGCCAGGGCAGCTGGTGTTGGTCTTCTCCTTCACCTGGGACAAAAGCCATGGCTGCAGCATGTCCATTGGCATATGTGCAGCTGGGCTGAAACAGGAAAAGAATCACAGAATCACAGAATCGCTGAGGTTGGAAGGGACCTCTGGAGATCATCTAGTCCAACCCCCCTGCTCAAGCAGGGTCGCCTAGAGCACGTTGCACAGGATTGCGTCCAGGCGGCTTTGGAATATCTCCAGAGAAGGAGACTCCACAACCCCTCTGGGCAACCTGTTCCAGTGCTCTGTCACCCTCACAGTGAAGAAGTCTTTCCTCATGTTCAGATGGAACTGTCTGTGTTTCAGTTTGTGACCGTTGCCTCGGTGCTGTCGCTGGGCACCACCGAAGAGTCTGGTCCCATCCTCTTGACACCCTCCCTTCAGATACTTGTACACATTGATAAGATCTCCTCTCAGCCTTCTCTTCTCCAGGCTAAACAGGCC